>NC_092745.1:54535912-54776917 GCF_047496795.1 Chiloscyllium punctatum | reverse complement strand
AAACCGGCATTTCCACTCCTCTAGGCCATGGCTGATCAGCCATGTCATCACCACCTTCCCTTATTCCATTATCTGTAATGTCTGGAATTTTATCAATTTCTGACTTGAATATACTAGATGACTGAGCTTCCACAGACTTCTACATGAAGAATTCCATACATTCACCACTAATTGAGTGAAAAAAAATTCTCGGCCTCCCAACATTAAATAGCTCACCTCTTTTGATGCAACTGTGTACTCCGGTTATCACATTTATTGGATCCATTGGCTCCTCCTCTTTTTTAATTCATTCAAAGGATAAGAATGTTGCTGGTTGGGCCAACATTTATTACCAATCCCTAATTGCCTAGAGGGCAGTTAAGAGTCAATCACATTTCTGTGGGTCTGGATTCATATGTAAGTCAGACCAGGTAAGAAGACAGTTTCCTTCCCAAAGGACATTAGTGAACTAGATGTGTTTTTTCAACAAGTGACAATGGTCTTCATTTTCCTTCATGAATTCAAATTCGTTACCGATTTTTATATCCTGCAAAAGTTCTATAGGGTTTATCAAATGTGAATAGAATTAGAATCAGTACATTTTGGAAACAGGCCCTTCGGCCCAACAAGTCCACATGAACCCTCCCTACCCTATATTTACCACTAACTAATGCCCCTAACCTACACATCCCTGAATAATGTGGACAATTTAGCATGGCCAATTCACCTAATCTGCATACCTTTGGACTGTGGGATGAAACCAAAGCACCCGGAGAAAACCCGCACAGACACGGGGAGAATGTGCAAACTCCACACAGACAGTCACCCGAGGCTGGAATCGGACCTAGGTCCCTGGTGCTGTGAGGTAGCAGTGCTAACCACTGAGCCACCATGCTTCCTGTGATGCTTCTTTCATACATCTGTCTTCACTCTGCCCAACCCGGCCATAGTTTTCTAAATGTCCAGTTATCAATTTCTTTATAGTACATTCTAGCTTTATCTCTAAAACAAGGTTAACAGATCTGTAGCACTCCTTTTCTCTCTCTCCTTTCCTTAAATGGTAGTTATATTTGCAGTAGTTGGGCTAAGTTTTTAACTAGGGAATTCACCGCTTTCAAGGGCTTATGCAGAGACAAGCCAGAATGCAGTACTGTACCTCACACGATGTGGACGAGACAGAGGACCCTCCCATAAGACAACATCTCTATTGGCTAGGTCCAAAATAGCTCGCCCATTTTTGAGAAGAGATTAACTACATGTCAGAGCACCAGATGACAGAACCTAGCATAAATGGCTTGAACTTGCCAGTTGTGCTTGAGCTTGAGCCACACAGCTCCACAATGCAGGTCCTGCTCATATTCGGGAGGAAGCAGCAGAAAGTGAGACAGGCAGAACAAAAATTGCATGCCACTGAGGGTAGGTAACTTCTAATGCTTCAGTCAATATATGGCATCCATGTAAAATGCTTTGAGTCCATCTAATAGGTAACAAGTTGGCAGCTATCCTGAAGCACCTGCTTTACACCCTTTTATCATTGGCTAGCCACAACATTTCCAAGTTTAAGTAGATTGCTCCATTGCCCTAAAATACTTGAGTATCCAGTGTGTAATATTAAAGGGCTGCTGTTTTGTGCCGCTTCACTCATCAAGTCAGTGAGCTATGAGGAAATGTTTGATAAAATCACCTTCATACTGCACTCCTCCCAATGTTAAATGCCAAAGCACTTCCTTGAAAAGCTGAAATCTTGCAAAGATATGTTAAATCATTACAGATTTGTTCTTATTCAGTGTGGATGTGATTGCTGATGATCATTGCAGGCACGGTCCTACCACAATCCCTACATTTTGTTATTAGCTTCATGTTTATCACACTGAAGTGCAATATTTTGGTTGCAGTCCTTAAAATCATGGCTTTCTTCTGAGTGACAGAGAAATGGAATGTTTCTTCCTCAGCTACCTGCAGAGATATGTCAGTGACATGCTCAACGGGTTGTGTGTCTGAATCTGATATGAGAACCCATTGAGGTTAAAGTCTCTAAGCTGGTGGAAGGGGCAGGTGAAAGCCTTGAGAGCTTGGGTGCCTCCTCTGAGGATTGACTGGCTTCTGTTTCAAGTATACAACATTGCAATGTGTTCAACATGAGATATTTATTAAAGTGAATCGAAGATGTCTGCCAACAGTGAGTGTCTGCCACAGTGGAATTCACATTACCATAGCAGACATGGGAGGACATTTGTACATGATTGCATTTCAAAATCTATCTTATCAGAGGTCAAGGTGGACGTGAAGCTGAGGGTCAGCAGTGCAGGCCTTGCTGTGGTTCACTGGATTCCAGTAGAGCCTGCATAAGTGGATATGGGGAATTATTTATGTAAAAAGGCTCAAGATAGACATCATAGAGATGAGTACATAATTATTGAGATGAAGAACAGAAGGTTGCATGAGAAATGTTGACGTCAGCCATTGTGAATGACTTGTAATGAATCTTAATGGAAAAAGCACAGAGCCAAAAATGGGAAAATTCTGCTTAATGAAGAGTTCAAATTACTTTATCATACCTACCGGGAAACTGGTCAAATAAGGAGGTAACGTTTGTTAATCAACCAAGTGCTGATGGGACTGTGACAAACTAAGCCAAATATGTAGAATAGACCAGAGATTAGCAGTGGATATCCATTTCATTGTATACCTCACTAAACTGTGCAGAGGGGAATCGTCCAATGTCTTCTACAGGTGATAGTAATGTAAAATTGTCAAAAAAGCTTTTTCTCCCCACAAATCTAGATGCCAACAGTATTTTGTGGCAGATACCACTTGATCAAGCATCTAAACCATTAACCACATTTATCACACCTATTAATACGTGTTGTTTTAATTGACTTCATTTTGGCATTCCCTCAGAAATTTTCTAATGCACAAAGTCTAACATCCCCAAGGGCAGAGAAGAAATAATTTGCCACATGAATGATGTGTTTATTCATTTTGCTACTAAAGAAGAAAATGACCAATGGGTCCTTGACATTTTTAAGACACTCGATCAAATAGGACTTACTCTGAAAGAGAAACATATATTTGGCTTGACCATTATAAATTTTTTGGCATATTAGTCAACAACAATATATAACAATTGACACCCCAAAAATCCATGGCAATTCAAGAATTCTCACAAGTCAAAAATATTGGGTTCATACAAAGACTCCTTGGTGTGGTCAACCAAGTGGGGAATTGCCAAATTTATCATTGGCCAGTGGGATTTGTTAAATAGGGGCCAACATTGGTATCGGGGATGGAACAGGAAAAGATATTCAAAAAAATTTAAAAGATCCTAATTTTCTCAAATCTACTAGCATGCAATGGTTTAAAACTTCCAAATATCGAACAGCAGAAACATTTTCTTTGGGTCTAAAAGTCAAATTTGACAAATTCAAGAAGATGGCCATGAAAAGTCAATTTATTTTGCCTCTAGACCTTTGACAAAGACAGCATCAACCTATACAACAAGTAAGGAGAAAATTTTACTTTTAATTTGGATCTGTGAACAAAATGTTGATTACCTCATCGGCTTAACATCTAAGATCTAGCAGACTACATGCCTTTGGTCAAAATGTTGCAATGAATGCAATGTTTTTGGTTAGGGCTTGTTTTTGATTAGGGCTACTGCACCTTGATTCAAAAACAGTATGTTCCAGGAAGTACTTTAATAATTGCAAACATTCTGTAAAGTGCTATAGCCAACCACACTACAAAGCAAGATGGGCTGCTAATAGAATCACTGCTTTTCATATATAAATGACTTAGGCTTGGGTGAACAAGGCACAATTTCAACATCTACAGATGACACACAAATGGAGAAAAGTGATAGGTGTCAAAAGGATACAATGATGGTAGTTGTGCTTAGTGCTAGGAGCTGAAGTAGAGATGGAGTGAGGGGTATACATGGGCTCAAAGGTAGTGTCATCATGGCTGCACTGCCTCAGATTAACAATAGGTGGAAGGAGGTGAGGGTGAGAGTGATAGGCCGGAGAGGGGGTAGGGGCGGAGAGGTCGGGAAGAAGATTGCAGGTCAAGAGGGCGGTGCTGAATCCGAGGGTTGGGACTGAGATAAGGTGGGGGGAGGGGGAAATGAGGAAGCTGGAGAAATCTACTTTCACCCCGTGTGGTTGGAGGGTTCCTAGGCGGAAGATGAGGCGCTCTTCCTCCAGGCGTTGTGTGGCCAGGGTCTGGCAATGGAGGAGGCCAAGGACCTGCATATCATTGGCGGAGTGGGAGGGGGAGTTAAAGTGTTCAGCCACAGGGTGGTTGGGTTGGTTGGTGCGGGTGTCCCAGAGCTGTTCCCTGAAACTTTCTGCAAGTAGGCGGCCTGTCTCTCCAATGTAGAGGAGACCACATCGGGTGCAGCGGATACAATAAATGATGTGTGTGGAGGTGCAGGTGAATTTGCAACGGATATGGAAGGATCCACTGGGGCCTTGGAGGGAGGTGAGGGGGGAGGTGTGGGTGCAAATTTGCACTTCTTGCAGTTGCAGGGGAAGGTGCCGGGAGTGGAGATTAGCTTGGTGGGGGGTGTGGACCTGACGAGGGAGCCGCAGAGGGAGTGGTCTCTCCTGAATGCTGATAGGGGTGGAGAGGGAAATATATCCCTAATGGTGGGGTCTAACTGGAGGTGGCGGAAATGACGGAGGATGATATGATGTATCCGGAGGTTGGTGGGGTGGAAGGTAAGGACCAGTGGAGTTCTGTCCTGGTGGCGATTGGAGGGGCGGGGTTCAAAGGCGGAGGTGCGGGAAGTGGAGGACATGCGGTGGAGAGTGTCGTCGACCACGTCGGAGGGGAAATTGCGGTCTTTAAAGAAGGAGGCCATTTGAGTTGTTCGGTAGTGGAATTGATCCTCCTGGGAGCAGATGCGGCGGAGGAATTGCGAATATGAGCTGGCGTTTTTACAGGGGGCAGGGTGGGAGGAGGTGTAATCTAGGTAGCTGTGGGAGTCGGTCGGTTTGTAGTAAACGTCAGTGTTGAGTTCTGATCCCTGACCTCCAATCAACTTGAACCATCCACCTCCCGTCTAACTTCTTCGCTGTCACAGTATGTGATCAGATTCAACCTGACTGTTTCTACAAACCCCAAAATCTGTCCAACCTGCCATCAATCTACTCCAAACTATTGCAAACTGAACTTCCACTCTACCCACTGATCGCTCAGTCACTAAATCATCTGACACCCTACTACCTTATCCACCAGGCACCCTGTCAACTGGCACTCTAGCACATCACTCATGCTATCATATCTCCCAACCCAACA
Organism: Chiloscyllium punctatum; assembly: GCF_047496795.1. Lineage (NCBI taxonomy): Eukaryota > Metazoa > Chordata > Chondrichthyes > Orectolobiformes > Hemiscylliidae > Chiloscyllium > Chiloscyllium punctatum. The sequence continues at coordinate 54,771,640 of NC_092745.1, read as the reverse complement.
TGTATTTGGAAAGGCAAGGACTGATTAGTGATTGTCAACATGGCATTGTGCGTGGGAAATCGTGTCTTACGAACTTGATTGAGTTTTTTAAAGAAGTAACAAAGAGGATTGATGAGGGCAGAGCTGTGGACATAATCTATATGGACTTCAGTAAGGCAATCAACAAGGTTCCTCATGGTACACTGGTTAGCAAGTTTAAATCACACGGAATAGAGGGACACCTAGCCACTAGAACAGAGAACTAGCTCAAAGGTAGAAAGGTAGTGGAGAGTTGTTTTTCAGGCTGGAGGCCTGTGACCAGTGGAGTGCCACAATGATCAGTGCCGGATCCATTCCTTTTCATCATTTACAATAAGTTTGCAGATTACACCAAAATTGGAGGTGTAGTGGACAGTGAAGAAGGTGACCTCAGAGTACAATGAGATCTTGATCAGATGGGCCAATGGGCCAAGGAGTAGCAGATGGAGTTTAATTTAGATAAATGTGAGGTACTGCATTTTGGAAAGGCAAATGAGGGCAGGACCTGGGGAGTGTAGGTTCATAATTCCTTAAAAGTAGTATCACAGGTAGACAGAATAGTGAAGAAGACGTTTGCTGTGCTTGCGTTTATTGGTCAGTGCATTGAGTATAGGAGTTGGGAGGTCATGCTGCAGCCGTACAGGACATTGGTTAGGCCATTATTGGAATATTGCATGCAATTCTGGTCACCCTGCTAAAGGAAGGACATTGTGACACTTGAAAAGGTTCAGAAAAGACTTACAAGAATGTTGCCAGAGTTGGGGGGTTTGAGCTATAAGATGAGAGGGGAAAGATTTAAAACGGACTTTGGGGCAGTCTTTTCATGCAGAGGGTGGTACATGTATGGAATGAGCTGCTAGGGAAAGGGGTGGAGGCTGGTACAATTACAACATTTAAAACGCTTTTGGTTGGGTATATGAATAGGAGGGGTTTAGATGGATATGGGCCAAATGCTGGTAAATGGGACTAGATTTATTTAGGATAGCTGGTCAGCCTGGACAAGTTGGACTGAAGTGTCTGTTTCTGTGCTGTATATCTCTATGACTTTATGACTCTATAACTGCTAGCCCATCACTCCATTCATCTAGCACCTGTATTGTTCACCTTACCCACACACCAATCTGGTGAACACCTTCGACCATGACTTGGCACCCTGCTCCTCACACACAAACTGCCCTGTTCCACTCCATCCACCTGACACTTTACTACCTGACTTAGCTTACATACTTACTTTATCTCAGTTTAAAGTAGCTCTTAGATCTTTAAACAATAGAATATGGCAGCTGCTGCCATGAAAGGTTTCAATACCTACCCACTCCGGTGAAATATCTATGAAAGTGAGGCTCAAAGTGGTCCCACTTGATCAAAATTATCTTTTGTACCTAGAGCTTGTGATGCATCTGTCCTATTCCAGGACCCCAGGTGAGTCCCAATATAATGGTATGCAGGCAATCACCAGAATAATTACTGGCACAACATTTAGATATTTGGATTAATCATCAGATGTATTGTAAAATTGCTGACTGAAACTCTCAAGGAGTTTTGTATGCTGCATGCTGTTTAATTTCAACCTATAAAGGAATTATCAAGGAAGCCCAGCAGAAGTAAGCCCAATTTCCCAACAGTTTCTCATTCAAGAACATGAGTATCAAGGTGACTTCATGAAAAACTGATCAGATCTGCCCTTTGCAACTATAGTTTCTAATAGGAACATGGGAGCAAGAGTAAGCTATTACACCCATTAAACCGGCATTTCCACTCCTCTAGGCCATGGCTGATCAGCCATGTCATCACCACCTTCCCTTATTCCATTATCTGTAATGTCTGGAATTTTATCAATTTCTGACTTGAATATACTAGATGACTGAGCTTCCACAGACTTCTACATGAAGAATTCCATACATTCACCACTAATTGAGTGAAAAAAAATTCTCGGCCTCCCAACATTAAATAGCTCACCTCTTTTGATGCAACTGTGTACTCCGGTTATCACATTTATTGGATCCATTGGCTCCTCCTCTTTTTTAATTCATTCAAAGGATAAGAATGTTGCTGGTTGGGCCAACATTTATTACCAATCCCTAATTGCCTAGAGGGCAGTTAAGAGTCAATCACATTTCTGTGGGTCTGGATTCATATGTAAGTCAGACCAGGTAAGAAGACAGTTTCCTTCCCAAAGGACATTAGTGAACTAGATGTGTTTTTTCAACAAGTGACAATGGTCTTCATTTTCCTTCATGAATTCAAATTCGTTACCGATTTTTATATCCTGCAAAAGTTCTATAGGGTTTATCAAATGTGAATAGAATTAGAATCAGTACATTTTGGAAACAGGCCCTTCGGCCCAACAAGTCCACATGAACCCTCCCTACCCTATATTTACCACTAACTAATGCCCCTAACCTACACATCCCTGAATAATGTGGACAATTTAGCATGGCCAATTCACCTAATCTGCATACCTTTGGACTGTGGGATGAAACCAAAGCACCCGGAGAAAACCCGCACAGACACGGGGAGAATGTGCAAACTCCACACAGACAGTCACCCGAGGCTGGAATCGGACCTAGGTCCCTGGTGCTGTGAGGTAGCAGTGCTAACCACTGAGCCACCATGCTTCCTGTGATGCTTCTTTCATACATCTGTCTTCACTCTGCCCAACCCGGCCATAGTTTTCTAAATGTCCAGTTATCAATTTCTTTATAGTACATTCTAGCTTTATCTCTAAAACAAGGTTAACAGATCTGTAGCACTCCTTTTCTCTCTCTCCTTTCCTTAAATGGTAGTTATATTTGCAGTAGTTGGGCTAAGTTTTTAACTAGGGAATTCACCGCTTTCAAGGGCTTATGCAGAGACAAGCCAGAATGCAGTACTGTACCTCACACGATGTGGACGAGACAGAGGACCCTCCCATAAGACAACATCTCTATTGGCTAGGTCCAAAATAGCTCGCCCATTTTTGAGAAGAGATTAACTACATGTCAGAGCACCAGATGACAGAACCTAGCATAAATGGCTTGAACTTGCCAGTTGTGCTTGAGCTTGAGCCACACAGCTCCACAATGCAGGTCCTGCTCATATTCGGGAGGAAGCAGCAGAAAGTGAGACAGGCAGAACAAAAATTGCATGCCACTGAGGGTAGGTAACTTCTAATGCTTCAGTCAATATATGGCATCCATGTAAAATGCTTTGAGTCCATCTAATAGGTAACAAGTTGGCAGCTATCCTGAAGCACCTGCTTTACACCCTTTTATCATTGGCTAGCCACAACATTTCCAAGTTTAAGTAGATTGCTCCATTGCCCTAAAATACTTGAGTATCCAGTGTGTAATATTAAAGGGCTGCTGTTTTGTGCCGCTTCACTCATCAAGTCAGTGAGCTATGAGGAAATGTTTGATAAAATCACCTTCATACTGCACTCCTCCCAATGTTAAATGCCAAAGCACTTCCTTGAAAAGCTGAAATCTTGCAAAGATATGTTAAATCATTACAGATTTGTTCTTATTCAGTGTGGATGTGATTGCTGATGATCATTGCAGGCACGGTCCTACCACAATCCCTACATTTTGTTATTAGCTTCATGTTTATCACACTGAAGTGCAATATTTTGGTTGCAGTCCTTAAAATCATGGCTTTCTTCTGAGTGACAGAGAAATGGAATGTTTCTTCCTCAGCTACCTGCAGAGATATGTCAGTGACATGCTCAACGGGTTGTGTGTCTGAATCTGATATGAGAACCCATTGAGGTTAAAGTCTCTAAGCTGGTGGAAGGGGCAGGTGAAAGCCTTGAGAGCTTGGGTGCCTCCTCTGAGGATTGACTGGCTTCTGTTTCAAGTATACAACATTGCAATGTGTTCAACATGAGATATTTATTAAAGTGAATCGAAGATGTCTGCCAACAGTGAGTGTCTGCCACAGTGGAATTCACATTACCATAGCAGACATGGGAGGACATTTGTACATGATTGCATTTCAAAATCTATCTTATCAGAGGTCAAGGTGGACGTGAAGCTGAGGGTCAGCAGTGCAGGCCTTGCTGTGGTTCACTGGATTCCAGTAGAGCCTGCATAAGTGGATATGGGGAATTATTTATGTAAAAGGGCTCAAGATAGACATCATAGAGATGAGTACATAATTATTGAGATGAAGAACAGAAGGTTGCATGAGAAATGTTGACGTCAGCCATTGTGAATGACTTGTAATGAATCTTAATGGAAAAAGCACAGAGCCAAAAATGGGAAAATTCTGCTTAATGAAGAGTTCAAATTACTTTATCATACCTACCGGGAAACTGGTCAAATAAGGAGGTAACGTTTGTTAATCAACCAAGTGCTGATGGGACTGTGACAAACTAAGCCAAATATGTAGAATAGACCAGAGATTAGCAGTGGATATCCATTTCATTGTATACCTCACTAAACTGTGCAGAGGGGAATCGTCCAATGTCTTCTACAGGTGATAGTAATGTAAAATTGTCAAAAAAGCTTTTTCTCCCCACAAATCTAGATGCCAACAGTATTTTGTGGCAGATACCACTTGATCAAGCATCTAAACCATTAACCACATTTATCACACCTATTAATACGTGTTGTTTTAATTGACTTCATTTTGGCATTCCCTCAGAAATTTTCTAATGCACAAAGTCTAACATCCCCAAGGGCAGAGAAGAAATAATTTGCCACATGAATGATGTGTTTATTCATTTTGCTACTAAAGAAGAAAATGACCAATGGGTCCTTGACATTTTTAAGACACTCGATCAAATAGGACTTACTCTGAAAGAGAAACATATATTTGGCTTGACCATTATAAATTTTTTGGCATATTAGTCAACAACAATATATAACAATTGACACCCCAAAAATCCATGGCAATTCAAGAATTCTCACAAGTCAAAAATATTGGGTTCATACAAAGACTCCTTGGTGTGGTCAACCAAGTGGGGAATTGCCAAATTTATCATTGGCCAGTGGGATTTGTTAAATAGGGGCCAACATTGGTATCGGGGATGGAACAGGAAAAGATATTCAAAAAAATTTAAAAGATCCTAATTTTCTCAAATCTACTAGCATGCAATGGTTTAAAACTTCCAAATATCGAACAGCAGAAACATTTTCTTTGGGTCTAAAAGTCAAATTTGACAAATTCAAGAAGATGGCCATGAAAAGTCAATTTATTTTGCCTCTAGACCTTTGACAAAGACAGCATCAACCTATACAACAAGTAAGGAGAAAATTTTACTTTTAATTTGGATCTGTGAACAAAATGTTGATTACCTCATCGGCTTAACATCTAAGATCTAGCAGACTACATGCCTTTGGTCAAAATGTTGCAATGAATGCAATGTTTTTGGTTAGGGCTTGTTTTTGATTAGGGCTACTGCACCTTGATTCAAAAACAGTATGTTCCAGGAAGTACTTTAATAATTGCAAACATTCTGTAAAGTGCTATAGCCAACCACACTACAAAGCAAGATGGGCTGCTAATAGAATCACTGCTTTTCATATATAAATGACTTAGGCTTGGGTGAACAAGGCACAATTTCAACATCTACAGATGACACACAAATGGAGAAAAGTGATAGGTGTCAAAAGGATACAATGATGGTAGTTGTGCTTAGTGCTAGGAGCTGAAGTAGAGATGGAGTGAGGGGTATACATGGGCTCAAAGGTAGTGTCATCATGGCTGCACTGCCTCAGATTAACAATAGGTGGAAGGAGGTGAGGGTGAGAGTGATAGGCCGGAGAGGGGGTAGGGGCGGAGAGGTCGGGAAGAAGATTGCAGGTCAAGAGGGCGGTGCTGAATCCGAGGGTTGGGACTGAGATAAGGTGGGGGGAGGGGGAAATGAGGAAGCTGGAGAAATCTACTTTCACCCCGTGTGGTTGGAGGGTTCCTAGGCGGAAGATGAGGCGCTCTTCCTCCAGGCGTTGTGTGGCCAGGGTCTGGCAATGGAGGAGGCCAAGGACCTGCATATCATTGGCGGAGTGGGAGGGGGAGTTAAAGTGTTCAGCCACAGGGTGGTTGGGTTGGTTGGTGCGGGTGTCCCAGAGCTGTTCCCTGAAACTTTCTGCAAGTAGGCGGCCTGTCTCTCCAATGTAGAGGAGACCACATCGGGTGCAGCGGATACAATAAATGATGTGTGTGGAGGTGCAGGTGAATTTGCAACGGATATGGAAGGATCCACTGGGGCCTTGGAGGGAGGTGAGGGGGGAGGTGTGGGTGCAAATTTGCACTTCTTGCAGTTGCAGGGGAAGGTGCCGGGAGTGGAGATTAGCTTGGTGGGGGGTGTGGACCTGACGAGGGAGCCGCAGAGGGAGTGGTCTCTCCTGAATGCTGATAGGGGTGGAGAGGGAAATATATCCCTAATGGTGGGGTCTAACTGGAGGTGGCGGAAATGACGGAGGATGATATGATGTATCCGGAGGTTGGTGGGGTGGAAGGTAAGGACCAGTGGAGTTCTGTCCTGGTGGCGATTGGAGGGGCGGGGTTCAAAGGCGGAGGTGCGGGAAGTGGAGGACATGCGGTGGAGAGTGTCGTCGACCACGTCGGAGGGGAAATTGCGGTCTTTAAAGAAGGAGGCCATTTGAGTTGTTCGGTAGTGGAATTGATCCTCCTGGGAGCAGATGCGGCGGAGGAATTGCGAATATGAGCTGGCGTTTTTACAGGGGGCAGGGTGGGAGGAGGTGTAATCTAGGTAGCTGTGGGAGTCGGTCGGTTTGTAGTAAACGTCAGTGTTGAGTTCTGATCCCTGACCTCCAATCAACTTGAACCATCCACCTCCCGTCTAACTTCTTCGCTGTCACAGTATGTGATCAGATTCAACCTGACTGTTTCTACAAACCCCAAAATCTGTCCAACCTGCCATCAATCTACTCCAAACTATTGCAAACTGAACTTCCACTCTACCCACTGATCGCTCAGTCACTAAATCATCTGACACCCTACTACCTTATCCACCAGGCACCCTGTCAACTGGCACTCTAGCACATCACTCATGCTATCATATCTCCCAACCCAACATGTATTTGGAAAGGCAAGGACTGATTAGTGATTGTCAACATGGCATTGTGCGTGGGAAATCGTGTCTTACGAACTTGATTGAGTTTTTTAAAGAAGTAACAAAGAGGATTGATGAGGGCAGAGCTGTGGACATAATCTATATGGACTTCAGTAAGGCAATCAACAAGGTTCCTCATGGTACACTGGTTAGCAAGTTTAAATCACACGGAATAGAGGGACACCTAGCCACTAGAACAGAGAACTAGCTCAAAGGTAGAAAGGTAGTGGAGAGTTGTTTTTCAGGCTGGAGGCCTGTGACCAGTGGAGTGCCACAATGATCAGTGCCGGATCCATTCCTTTTCATCATTTACAATAAGTTTGCAGATTACACCAAAATTGGAGGTGTAGTGGACAGTGAAGAAGGTGACCTCAGAGTACAATGAGATCTTGATCAGATGGGCCAATGGGCCAAGGAGTAGCAGATGGAGTTTAATTTAGATAAATGTGAGGTACTGCATTTTGGAAAGGCAAATGAGGGCAGGACCTGGGGAGTGTAGGTTCATAATTCCTTAAAAGTAGTATCACAGGTAGACAGAATAGTGAAGAAGACGTTTGCTGTGCTTGCGTTTATTGGTCAGTGCATTGAGTATAGGAGTTGGGAGGTCATGCTGCAGCCGTACAGGACATTGGTTAGGCCATTATTGGAATATTGCATGCAATTCTGGTCACCCTGCTAAAGGAAGGACATTGTGACACTTGAAAAGGTTCAGAAAAGACTTACAAGAATGTTGCCAGAGTTGGGGGGTTTGAGCTATAAGATGAGAGGGGAAAGATTTAAAACGGACTTTGGGGCAGTCTTTTCATGCAGAGGGTGGTACATGTATGGAATGAGCTGCTAGGGAAAGGGGTGGAGGCTGGTACAATTACAACATTTAAAACGCTTTTGGTTGGGTATATGAATAGGAGGGGTTTAGATGGATATGGGCCAAATGCTGGTAAATGGGACTAGATTTATTTAGGATAGCTGGTCAGCCTGGACAAGTTGGACTGAAGTGTCTGTTTCTGTGCTGTATATCTCTATGACTTTATGACTCTATAACTGCTAGCCCATCACTCCATTCATCTAGCACCTGTATTGTTCACCTTACCCACACACCAATCTGGTGAACACCTTCGACCATGACTTGGCACCCTGCTCCTCACACACAAACTGCCCTGTTCCACTCCATCCACCTGACACTTTACTACCTGACTTAGCTTACATACTTACTTTATCTCAGTTTAAAGTAGCTCTTAGATCTTTAAACAATAGAATATGGCAGCTGCTGCCATGAAAGGTTTCAATACCTACCCACTCCGGTGAAATATCTATGAAAGTGAGGCTCAAAGTGGTCCCACTTGATCAAAATTATCTTTTGTACCTAGAGCTTGTGATGCATCTGTCCTATTCCAGGACCCCAGGTGAGTCCCAATATAATGGTATGCAGGCAATCACCAGAATAATTACTGGCACAACATTTAGATATTTGGATTAATCATCAGATGTATTGTAAAATTGCTGACTGAAACTCTCAAGGAGTTTTGTATGCTGCATGCTGTTTAATTTCAACCTATAAAGGAATTATCAAGGAAGCCCAGCAGAAGTAAGCCCAATTTCCCAACAGTTTCTCATTCAAGAACATGAGTATCAAGGTGACTTCATGAAAAACTGATCAGATCTGCCCTTTGCAACTATAGTTTCTAATAGGAACATGGGAGCAAGAGTAAGCTATTACACCCATTAAACCGGCATTTCCACTCCTCTAGGCCATGGCTGATCAGCCATGTCATCACCACCTTCCCTTATTCCATTATCTGTAATGTCTGGAATTTTATCAATTTCTGACTTGAATATACTAGATGACTGAGCTTCCACAGACTTCTACATGAAGAATTCCATACATTCACCACTAATTGAGTGAAAAAAAATTCTCGGCCTCCCAACATTAAATAGCTCACCTCTTTTGATGCAACTGTGTACTCCGGTTATCACATTTATTGGATCCATTGGCTCCTCCTCTTTTTTAATTCATTCAAAGGATAAGAATGTTGCTGGTTGGGCCAACATTTATTACCAATCCCTAATTGCCTAGAGGGCAGTTAAGAGTCAATCACATTTCTGTGGGTCTGGATTCATATGTAAGTCAGACCAGGTAAGAAGACAGTTTCCTTCCCAAAGGACATTAGTGAACTAGATGTGTTTTTTCAACAAGTGACAATGGTCTTCATTTTCCTTCATGAATTCAAATTCGTTACCGATTTTTATATCCTGCAAAAGTTCTATAGGGTTTATCAAATGTGAATAGAATTAGAATCAGTACATTTTGGAAACAGGCCCTTCGGCCCAACAAGTCCACATGAACCCTCCCTACCCTATATTTACCACTAACTAATGCCCCTAACCTACACATCCCTGAATAATGTGGACAATTTAGCATGGCCAATTCACCTAATCTGCATACCTTTGGACTGTGGGATGAAACCAAAGCACCCGGAGAAAACCCGCACAGACACGGGGAGAATGTGCAAACTCCACACAGACAGTCACCCGAGGCTGGAATCGGACCTAGGTCCCTGGTGCTGTGAGGTAGCAGTGCTAACCACTGAGCCACCATGCTTCCTGTGATGCTTCTTTCATACATCTGTCTTCACTCTGCCCAACCCGGCCATAGTTTTCTAAATGTCCAGTTATCAATTTCTTTATAGTACATTCTAGCTTTATCTCTAAAACAAGGTTAACAGATCTGTAGCACTCCTTTTCTCTCTCTCCTTTCCTTAAATGGTAGTTATATTTGCAGTAGTTGGGCTAAGTTTTTAACTAGGGAATTCACCGCTTTCAAGGGCTTATGCAGAGACAAGCCAGAATGCAGTACTGTACCTCACACGATGTGGACGAGACAGAGGACCCTCCCATAAGACAACATCTCTATTGGCTAGGTCCAAAATAGCTCGCCCATTTTTGAGAAGAGATTAACTACATGTCAGAGCACCAGATGACAGAACCTAGCATAAATGGCTTGAACTTGCCAGTTGTGCTTGAGCTTGAGCCACACAGCTCCACAATGCAGGTCCTGCTCATATTCGGGAGGAAGCAGCAGAAAGTGAGACAGGCAGAACAAAAATTGCATGCCACTGAGGGTAGGTAACTTCTAATGCTTCAGTCAATATATGGCATCCATGTAAAATGCTTTGAGTCCATCTAATAGGTAACAAGTTGGCAGCTATCCTGAAGCACCTGCTTTACACCCTTTTATCATTGGCTAGCCACAACATTTCCAAGTTTAAGTAGATTGCTCCATTGCCCTAAAATACTTGAGTATCCAGTGTGTAATATTAAAGGGCTGCTGTTTTGTGCCGCTTCACTCATCAAGTCAGTGAGCTATGAGGAAATGTTTGATAAAATCACCTTCATACTGCACTCCTCCCAATGTTAAATGCCAAAGCACTTCCTTGAAAAGCTGAAATCTTGCAAAGATATGTTAAATCATTACAGATTTGTTCTTATTCAGTGTGGATGTGATTGCTGATGATCATTGCAGGCACGGTCCTACCACAATCCCTACATTTTGTTATTAGCTTCATGTTTATCACACTGAAGTGCAATATTTTGGTTGCAGTCCTTAAAATCATGGCTTTCTTCTGAGTGACAGAGAAATGGAATGTTTCTTCCTCAGCTACCTGCAGAGATATGTCAGTGACATGCTCAACGGGTTGTGTGTCTGAATCTGATATGAGAACCCATTGAGGTTAAAGTCTCTAAGCTGGTGGAAGGGGCAGGTGAAAGCCTTGAGAGCTTGGGTGCCTCCTCTGAGGATTGACTGGCTTCTGTTTCAAGTATACAACATTGCAATGTGTTCAACATGAGATATTTATTAAAGTGAATCGAAGATGTCTGCCAACAGTGAGTGTCTGCCACAGTGGAATTCACATTACCATAGCAGACATGGGAGGACATTTGTACATGATTGCATTTCAAAATCTATCTTATCAGAGGTCAAGTTGGACGTGAAGCTGAGGGTCAGCAGTGCAGGCCTTGCTGTGGTTCACTGGATTCCAGTAGAGCCTGCATAAGTGGATATGGGGAATTATTTATGTAAAAGGGCTCAAGATAGACATCATAGAGATGAGTACATAATTATTGAGATGAAGAACAGAAGGTTGCATGAGAAATGTTGACGTCAGCCATTGTGAATGACTTGTAATGAATCTTAATGGAAAAAGCACAGAGCCAAAAATGGGAAAATTCTGCTTAATGAAGAGTTCAAATTACTTTATCATACCTACCGGGAAACTGGTCAAATAAGGAGGTAACGTTTGTTAATCAACCAAGTGCTGATGGGACTGTGACAAACTAAGCCAAATATGTAGAATAGACCAGAGATTAGCAGTGGATATCCATTTCATTGTATACCTCACTAAACTGTGCAGAGGGGAATCGTCCAATGTCTTCTACAGGTGATAGTAATGTAAAATTGTCAAAAAAGCTTTTTCTCCCCACAAATCTAGATGCCAACAGTATTTTGTGGCAGATACCACTTGATCAAGCATCTAAACCATTAACCACATTTATCACACCTATTAATACGTGTTGTTTTAATTGACTTCATTTTGGCATTCCCTCAGAAATTTTCTAATGCACAAAGTCTAACATCCCCAAGGGCAGAGAAGAAATAATTTGCCACATGAATGATGTGTTTATTCATTTTGCTACTAAAGAAGAAAATGACCAATGGGTCCTTGACATTTTTAAGACACTCGATCAAATAGGACTTACTCTGAAAGAGAAACATATATTTGGCTTGACCATTATAAATTTTTTGGCATATTAGTCAACAACAATATATAACAATTGACACCCCAAAAATCCATGGCAATTCAAGAATTCTCACAAGTCAAAAATATTGGGTTCATACAAAGACTCCTTGGTGTGGTCAACCAAGTGGGGAATTGCCAAATTTATCATTGGCCAGTGGGATTTGTTAAATAGGGGCCAACATTGGTATCGGGGATGGAACAGGAAAAGATATTCAAAAAAATTTAAAAGATCCTAATTTTCTCAAATCTACTAGCATGCAATGGTTTAAAACTTCCAAATATCGAACAGCAGAAACATTTTCTTTGGGTCTAAAAGTCAAATTTGACAAATTCAAGAAGATGGCCATGAAAAGTCAATTTATTTTGCCTCTAGACCTTTGACAAAGACAGCATCAACCTATACAACAAGTAAGGAGAAAATTTTACTTTTAATTTGGATCTGTGAACAAAATGTTGATTACCTCATCGGCTTAACATCTAAGATCTAGCAGACTACATGCCTTTGGTCAAAATGTTGCAATGAATGCAATGTTTTTGGTTAGGGCTTGTTTTTGATTAGGGCTACTGCACCTTGATTCAAAAACAGTATGTTCCAGGAAGTACTTTAATAATTGCAAACATTCTGTAAAGTGCTATAGCCAACCACACTACAAAGCAAGATGGGCTGCTAATAGAATCACTGCTTTTCATATATAAATGACTTAGGCTTGGGTGAACAAGGCACAATTTCAACATCTACAGATGACACACAAATGGAGAAAAGTGATAGGTGTCAAAAGGATACAATGATGGTAGTTGTGCTTAGTGCTAGGAGCTGAAGTAGAGATGGAGTGAGGGGTATACATGGGCTCAAAGGTAGTGTCATCATGGCTGCACTGCCTCAGATTAACAATAGGTGGAAGGAGGTGAGGGTGAGAGTGATAGGCTGGAGAGTGGGTAGGGGCGGAGAGGTCAGGAAGAAGATTGCAGGTCAAGAGGGCGGTGCTGAATCCGAGGGTTGGGACTGAGATAAGGTGGGGGGAGGGGGAAATGAGGAAGCTGGAGAAATCTACTTTCACCCCGTGTGGTTGGAGGGTTCCTAGGCGGAAGATGAGGCGCTCTTCCTCCAGGCGTTGTGTGGCCAGGGTCTGGCAATGGAGGAGGCCAAGGACCTGCATATCATTGGCGGAGTGGGAGGGGGAGTTAAAGTGTTCAGCCACAGGGTGGTTGGGTTGGTTGGTGCGGGTGTCCCAGAGCTGTTCCCTGAAACTTTCTGCAAGTAGGCGGCCTGTCTCTCCAATGTAGAGGAGACCACATCGGGTGCAGCGGATACAATAAATGATGTGTGTGGAGGTGCAGGTGAATTTGCAACGGATATGGAAGGATCCACTGGGGCCTTGGAGGGAGGTGAGGGGGGAGGTGTGGGTGCAAATTTGCACTTCTTGCAGTTGCAGGGGAAGGTGCCGGGAGTGGAGATTAGCTTGGTGGGGGGTGTGGACCTGACGAGGGAGCCGCGGAGGGAGTGGTCTCTCCTGAATGCTGATAGGGGTGGAGAGGGAAATATATCCCTAATGGTGGGGTCTAACTGGAGGTGGCGGAAATGACGGAGGATGATATGATGTATCCGGAGGTTGGTGGGGTGGAAGGTAAGGACCAGTGGAGTTCTGTCCTGGTGGCGATTGGAGGGGCGGGGTTCAAAGGCGGAGGTGCGGGAAGTGGAGGACATGCGGTGGAGAGTGTCGTCGACCACGTCGGAGGGGAAATTGCGGTCTTTAAAGAAGGAGGCCATTTGAGTTGTTCGGTAGTGGAATTGATCCTCCTGGGAGCAGATGCGGCGGAGGAATTGCGAATATGAGATGGCGTTTTTACAGGGGGCAGGGTGGGAGGAGGTGTAATCTAGGTAGCTGTGGGAGTCGGTTGGTTTGTAGTAAACGTCAGTGTTGAGTCGGTCGCTCGAGATAGAAATGGAGAGGTCTAGGAAGGGGAGGGAGGAGTCTGAGACGGTCCAGGTAAATTTGAGGCCGGGGTGGAAGGTGTTACTAAAGTGTTCAAACTCCTCGTGGGAGCACGAGGTGGCGCCAGTACAATCATCGATGTTGCGGAGGAAAAGGTGGGGGGTGGTGCCAGTGTAGCTGCGGAAGATGGACTGTCCCACATATCCGACGAAGAGGCAGGCATAACTGGGGCCCATGCGAGTGCCCATGGCTACTCCTTTGGTTTGGAAGAAGTGGGAGGATTGGAAGGAGAAGTTGTTAAGAGTGAGGACCAGTTCAGTCAGTTGAGGGAGGGTGTCAGTGGAAGGTTGGGTCGGTGGGACTGGATGTCCATCGTGAAGCCCCGGCCCTCAACGCCTCATCTTCACAATGGACATCCTATCCCTATACACTTCCATCCCCCATCACGAAGGCCTCCAAGCCCTCCACTTCTTCCTCTCCCGCCGTACCAACCAGTACCCTTCTTCAAAGACTGCAATTTCCCCTCCGATGTGGTCGACGACACTTTCCACCACATCTCCTCCACTTCCCGTGCCTCCGCCTTTGAACCCCGCCCCTCCAATCGCCACCAGGACAGAACCCCACTGGTCCTCACCTTCCACCCCTTCAACCTCCGGATACATCGTATCATCCTCCGTCATTTCCGTCACCTCCAGACAGACCCCACCACCACCATGGATGTATTTCCCTCTCCACCCCTATCAGCATTCAGGAGAGACCACTCCCTCCGCGGCTCCCTTGTCAGGTCCACACCCCCCACCAAGCTAATCTCCACTCCCGGCACCTTCCCCTGCAACTGCAAGAAGTGCAAATTTGCACTCATACCTCCCCCCTCACCTCCCTCCATGGCCCCACTGGATCCTTCCATATCCATTGCAAATTCACCTGCACCTTCACACACATCATTTACTGTATCCGCTACACCTCATGTGGTCTCCTCTACATTGAGGAGACAGGCCACCTACCTGCGGAACGTTTCAGAGAACACCTCTGGGACACCAGCACCAACCAATCCAACTGCCCTGTGGCTGAACACTTTAACTCCCCTCCCACTCCGCCAATGTCATGCAGGTCCTTGGCCTCCTCCATCGCCAGACCCTGGTCACACGACGCCTGGAGGAAGAGTGCCTCATCTTCCGCTAGGAACCCTCCAACCACACGGGATAAATGTAGATTTCCCCAGCTTCCTCATTTCCCCTCCCCCCACCTTATCTCAGTCCCAACCCTCGGATTCAGCACTGCCCTCTTGACCTGCAATCTTCTTCCCGACTTCTCCGCCCCCACCCCCTCTCCAGCCTATCACTCTCACCCTCACCTCCTTCCACCTATTGTATTCCCAGCGCCCCTCCCCCAAATTTCCTCCCCCCCTTACCTTTTATCTCCGCCCGCTTGGCACACCAGCCTCATTCCTGAAGAAGGGCTTATGCCCGAAACATCGATTCTCCTGCTCCTTGGATGCTGTCTGGCCTACTGTGTTTTTCCAGCATCACATTTTTCAACTCAGTACAATACATACATAATACTGGATTAGTGGTGCTGGAAGAGCACAGCAGTTCAGGCAGCATCCAAGGAGCAGCGAAATCGACGTTTCGGGCAAAAGCCCTTCATTAGGAATAAAGGTGGTGAGCCTGAAGCGTAGAGAGATAAGCTAGAGGACGGTGGGGGTGGGGAGAGAGTAGCATAGAGTACAATGGGTGAGTGGGGGAGGAGATGAAGGTGATAGGTCAAGGAGGAGAGGGTGGAGTGGATAGATCGAAAAGGAGATAGGCAGGTCGGACAAGTCCGGACAAGTCAAGGAGACAGTGCTGAGCTGGAAGTTTGAAACTAGGATGAGGTGGGGGAAGGTAAAATGAGGAAACTGTTGAAGTCCACATTGATGCCCTGGGGTTGAAGTGTTCCGAGGCGGAAGATGAGGCGTTCTTCCTCCAGGCGTCTGGTGGTGAGGGAGCGGCGATGAAGGAGGCCCAGGACCTCCATGTCCTCAGCAGAGTGGGAGGGGGAGTTGAAATGTTGGGCCACGGGGCGATTTGGTTGATTGGTATGGTTGTCTCGGAGATGTTCTCTAAAGCACTCTGCTAGGAGGCGCGCAGTCTCCCCAATGTAGAGGAGACCACATCGGGAGAAACGGATACAATAAATGATATTAGTGGATGTGCAGGTAAAACTTTGATGGATGTGGAAGGCTCCTTTAGGGCCTTGGATAGAGGTGAGGGAGGAGGTGTGGGCACAGGTTTTACAGTTCCTGCAGTGGCAGGGGAAAGTGCCAGGATGGGAGGGTGGGTCGTAGGGGGGTGTGGACCTGTCCAGGTAGCCACAGATGGAACGGTCTTTGCGGAAGTCGGAAAGGGGTGGGGTGCGAAATATATCCCTGGTGGTGAGGTCTTTTTGGAGGTGGCGGAAATGTCGGCAGATGATTTGGTTTATGCGAAGGTTTATAGGGTGGAAGGTGAGCACCAGGGGTGTTCTGTCCTTGTTACGGTTGGAGGGGTGGGGTCTGAGGGTGGAGGTGCGGGATGTGGATGAGATGCATTGGAGGGCATCTTTAACCGCATGGGAAAGGAAATTGTGGTCCCTAAAGGAGGAGGCCATCTGGTGTGTTCTGTGGTGGAACTGGTCCTCCTGGGAGCAGATCCGGCGGAGGCGGAGAAATTGGGAATACGGGATGGCATTTTTGCAAGAAGTAGGGTGGGAAGAGGTGTAATCCAGGAGCTGTGGGAGTCGGTGGGTTTGTAAAAAATGTCAGTGTCAAGTCGGTCGTCACTAATGGAGATGGACAGGTCCAGGAAGGGGAGCGAGGTGTCAGAGATGGTCCAGGTAAATTTAAGGTCAGGGTGGAATGTGTTGGTGAAGTTGATGAATTGCTCAAGCTCCTCGCGGGAGCACGAGGTGGCGCCAATGCAGTCATCAATGTAGCGGAGGAAGAGGTGGGGAGTGGTGCCGGTGTAATTACGGAAGATCAACTGTTCTACATAGCCAACAAAGAGACAGGCATAGCTGGGGCCCATACGTGTGCCCATGGCTACGCCTTTGGTCTGGAGGAAGTGGGAGGATTCAAAGGAGAAATTGTTAAGGGTGAGGACCAGTTCAGCCAAACGAATGAGAGTGTCAGTGGAAGGGTACTGTTGGGGAGGTCTGGACAGGAAAAAACGGAGGGCTTGGAGGCCCTGGTCATGGCGGATAGAGGTGTAGAGGGATTGGATATCCATGGTGAAGATGAGGCGTTGGGGGCCGGGGAAACGGAAGTCTTGGAGGAGGTGGAGGGCGTGGGTGGTGTCTCGAACGTATGTGGGGAGTTTCTGGACTAGGGGGGATAGGACAGCGTCGAGGTAGGTCGAGATGAGTTCAGTGGGGCAGGAGCATGCTGAGACAATGGGTCGGCCAGAGTGGTCAGGCTTGTGGATCTTGGGAAGGAGGTAGAACCGGGCAGTGCGGGGTTCCCGGACTATGAGGTTGGAAGCTGTGGGTGGTGTCTTAATGATTCAAGCTGCAGAGAAAGAGAAAATCCAATGAAGGAAAGAAAATGAAGGGGGAGATTTTCTAATCTGAGAGAAGTGATACAATAACAACTTGTATTTACATGGAACCCTTAATATAATCATAGATCTGGTCCACAAGTTGAAGTTCTAAATTGGGGCAAAGCCAATTTTGATGGTCTTAGACAGGAGGTGATTAGGAGATGCTGTTTGCAGGCAAAGGAACATCTGGTAAGTGGGAGGCTTTCACAAGTGAGTTAATGAGGGTGCAGGGCCGGCATGTTCTTGTTACAGTGAAGGATAAGGTGGGCAAGAATAGGGAACCCTGGATGACTAGAGCTATTGAAAGGTCTTGGTTTTGAAAAAAGAGGCGGCATGTGACATGTATAGGCAGCTGGGATCAAGGGAATGTCTTGAGGAGTGTAGAGGATGTCAAAGTACACTTAAGAGAGACAGAAGGAGGGCTACAAGAGGACACGAGACGGCTTCGGTAGATAAGGTAAAGAATCCAAAGAGATTTTACAAGTACATGAAGGGCAAAAGAGTAACTAGGGAGAAAATAGGGCCTCTTAAAGATCAACAATGTCATCCACATATGGAACCACAACAGATGAGTGAGATCCTAAATGAATATTTCCCATCAGTATTTACAGTTGAGAAAGGTATGGATGTCAGGGAACTTGGGGAAATAAATAGTAATGTCTTAAATAGTGTCCACATTACATAAGATGAGGTGCTGGTAATGCCAGACGGCACCGTGGCTCAGTGGTTAGCACTTCAGCCTCACAGCACCAGGGTCCCAGGTTCGATTCCAGCTTTGGGTGACTGTCTGTATGGAGTTTGCACATTCTCCCTGTGTTTGCGTGGGTTTCCTCTCGGTGCTCCGGTTTCCTCCCACAGTCCAAAGATGTGCATGCTAGGTGAATTGGCCAGGCTAAATTGCCCATAGTGTTAGGTGCATTGGTCAGGGAGAAATGAGTCTGGGTGGGTTGCTCTTCGGAGGGTCGGTGTGGACTGGTTGGGCCGAAGGGCCTGTTTCCACACTGTAGGTAATCGAATAAAATACATTAAGATAGATACATCCCCAGGACTTGATGAAGTGTATCCCAGGACTTTGTGGGAGGCAAAGGAGGAAATTGCGGAGGCCCTAGCGGAGATATTTGTATCATCAACAGCCACGGGTGAAGTGCTCGAAGATTGGAGGGCAGCTAATGGTGTGCCATTATTAAGAAAGGCTGGAGAGAAATGCTTGGGAACGACAGACAGGTGAGCCTAACATCCATAGTGGGTAAGTTGTTAGAGGGGATTCTGAGAGACAGGTTCTTCAGGCATTTGGAGAGAAAAGGATTTATTTGGGATAGTTAGCATTGCTTTGTGCATGATGTGCTACATGGATCAGGGCTGGATCCACTGTTATTCATCATTTATATAAATGATTTAGATGAGAATTTAGGAGGTATGGTAAGTTTATGGATGACACCAAGATTGGTGGTATAGTGGACAGTGAAGAAGGTTATCTAAGAATGCAGAGAAATCTTGGTCAACTGGGCCAGTGGCCTGAGGAATGGCAGATGGAATTTAATTTAGATAAATGCAAGATGTTACATTTGATAAGGCAAACCAGAGCAAGACTTACACAGTCAATGGCAGGGCCCTGAGGAGTTTTATAGAACAAAGAGATTTGGATGTACAGGTCCATAGCTCCTTCAAAATGGAGTCACAGGTAGACAGGGCAGTGAAAGAAAGCTTTTGGCATGCTACCTTTTGGCATGCTGGCTTTCATCGATCAATGCATTGAGTATTAGAGTTGGGACATCTTATTGTAGCTGTTTAAGGGCTTGGTGAGGCCACATTTGAAGTACTGTGTCCAGTTCTGGTTGCCCTAATATAGAAAGGATATTATTAAACTAGAAAGAATGCAGGAAAAAAATTTACTAGGATGCTACCTGGTCTAGAAGTTTTGAGTTAAGTTGGATAGGCTGGGACCTCTTTCCCTAGAGCATAGGGACTGAGGGATGACCTCATAGAGGTATATAAAATCATGAGAGGCAAAAAAGGTAGGTAACTGGCAGCTTTTCCCCATTGTAGGGGAATCTAAAACTAGGGAGCATGTGTTTAATATGAGAGGAGTCCAGAGGGACAATTATTTTCATACAGAAGGTGGTGGAAGTCAATACAATTTTGTTATTTAAGAAACATCTTGGACAGGTACATGGATGGGATAAGTATGGAGGGATATGGACCAAATGCAGGCACATGAGACTAGTTTAAATTGTGTAAACTGGGCAGCATGGGCAAGTTGGGCCTGTTTCCATTCTTTAGACCTCTATGACTATATAAGTTCATATCAGGATATAATAAAGCAAAAACTGACACTACACCAATGAAGTAGATAGTGGAGTAAATGCTACACCAAAGAAGAAGAAAAGAGAGGGTAACTGAAAAGCTCAAAGAGGGTATTTCAGAATTTATGCAACGAGCATCTAAAGTTAAGAACACCAATAGTAGAACAGAATGCTCTAGAGAATAGAATCAGAGAACTGTAGATATTCTGAAGAGTTGTAGGCATGAAGACATGGTTTATCCATTGCTTTATCTGTACAATCTATTTTAGCAGTCTACTTTTGCAAACTCTGTCTTTAGAATTTAGTAATTTCCTTTATTCAGTTAGATTCTATCTGGTCTCTCATGCCCCAAATGTGCAGAGTTCTAAGATGGTCTCTTATCTACATCCTCAGTGGATGTTTTCAATTCCCCATTTTGTCAGCATCCAGGACATCACACCTTTGTCAGCTCCAGTAATTGATGTGGCTTTTTGCTTGCTGCTTCTTCGAGAGAGAGATTGAGCAGCTGATGGGGGTTGTTGCTCTGTCTGACCTTGCTCACAGCTTTGTAATTTATGTATTTTGAGATACTATTGTCACATATTTAGTGAAACCACAAGAAAACATCCAGATGCAACCTCTAACTCAGATGTGTGAGCCAAGATTCTGTCGGGAATTAAACAGCATATCATTAACAGTACTCCTTGTCCCCTACATAAACTGCATGACATAACATGTTATACCTTGAAACAGTCTGGCAAGGAAGCTTTGCAGGGACCCAATATGATGTCTGAGTAAGGAGTTCTGATGAACATTGCTGACCAAAAATGCTAATTCACACTGGAAAAAGACAATGTTGTCAAGGAGAATACTGACATACACGCTCCAGGACGAGACAGGATTGAGGTTCACAAGGAGGAGGTGTAAGCAATTCTGGAAAGTGTGAAAATAGGTAAATCCCGTGGGCCAACTGGGATTTATCCTAAGATTCTCTGGGAGGCATGGGATGAGATTGCAGAGCCTTTGGCTTTGATCTTTATGTCGTTATTGTCTACATAAATTGTGCCAGAAGACTGGAGGATAGCAAATGTTGTCCCTTTGTTCAAGAAGGGGAGTAGAGACAATCCTAGTAATTTTAGATCAGTGAGCCTTTCTTCCTAAAATGTTACTAAAGGTTGTAAGAGATAGGATTTATAATCATCTAGAAAGGAAAAGGTTGATTAGAGATAGTCAACATGGCTTTGTGAAGGTTAGGTCGTGCCTCACAAACCTTATTGAGTTCTTTGAGAAGGTGACCAAACAAGTGGATGAGGGTAAAGTGGTTGATGTCGGGTACCCCATGGTAAGCTATTGCACAAAATACGGAGGTATGGGATTGAGGGTGATTTAGCAATTTGGATCAGAAATTGGGTAGCTGAAAGAAGACAGAGGGTGGTGGTTAATGGGAAATGTTCATCCTGGAGTTCAGTTACTAGTGGTGTGCTGCAAGGATCTGTTTTGGGGCCACTGCTGTTTGTCATTTTTATAAATGACCTGGATGAGGGCGTAGAAGGATGGGTTAGTAAATTTGTGGATGACACTAAAGTCAGTGAAGTTGTCAAAAGTGCTGAAGGATGCTGCAGGTTACAGAGGGACATAGATAAGCTGTAGAGCTGGGCTGGAGGTGGTAAATGGAGTTTAATGCGGAAAAATGTGAGGTGATTCACTTTGGAAGGAGAAACAAGAATAAAGAGCACTGGGCTAATGATAAGATTCTTGATTGTGTAAATAAGCATAGAGATCTCGGTGTCCATGTACATAGATCTCTGAAAGTTGCCACCCAGGTTGATAGAGTTGTTAAGAAAGCTGTGTTAGCTTTTATTGGTAGAGGGATTGAGTATTGGGGTCATGAGGTCATGTTGCAGCTGTACAAAACTCTGGTGCAGCCACACTTGGAGTATTGCATTCAGTTCTGATCACCGCATTATAGGAAGGACGTGGAAGCATTGGAAAGGTTTCAGAGGAGATTTACTGGGATGTTGCCTGGTATGGAGGGAAGATCTTATGAGGAAAGGCTGAGAGACTTGAGGCTGTTTTCATTAGGGAGAAGAAGAGGTGGCTTAGTTGAGTCAACTAAGATAATCAGAGGGTTAGGTCGGGTGGACAGTGAGAGCCTTTTTCCTCGGATGATTGCCAGCATTAAGGGACATAGCTTTAAATTGAGGGGTGATAGTTATAGGACAGATATCAGAGGTAGTTTCTTTACTCAGAGGGTAGTAGGGGCGTTGAATGCTCTGCTTGCAATAATAGTAGACTCGTCAACTTTAAGGGCATTTAAATGGTCATTCAATAAACAAATAGATGAAGATGGAATAGTGTAGGTTAGATGGACTTCAGATTGGTTCCACAGGTTGGCGCAACATCAAGGGCTGAAGGGCCTGTACTGTACACTAATGTTCACAAAAAAGACAATTCCAACCCCGCTAATTACCAGTCCAACCTCAAATACCAATAGAATAATTGAGGGGGGACCAACTTCCTGCTACCTTGAGTGTGTGAATAACAGCAAGAAAGTTGGGAAAATATGATGATAATGGAAAAATCAGATTCCCAATATTGCTATAACATTTTCCCCTGAAGGTTTAAATGGGGAATTTTTAATCTAGCTAATGTGCAACAACTATCTTATTTCCATGTATTTGCATCTCATTATTAACTCATTCTGCCTTATTTCTGTGCAGCTTCCAATCCTCTGTTTCTTTCTAGAGAAACTGGGTGGTGCTAATTCCCAACATAAGCAGATACCTGGCAGCAGCAATTTGCCACTTGCTTCTCTGGACCTTCATCCAACAATTTTTCTGCATCCCCCATGGACATCTCTTCCATCCTCCAACCTCATCATATCATTATGGCCACTTGTGGGTTAATTTTCACATCACTTCAGCCCTTCAGTACCTCATTTTGAATTTTGGGCATACTTATTCCTTGCATGCTACTGTTAGATCACTTTGAGCGCAGGGATATACACACATCCCATGCATCTACAGACAGTGGCTCTTATTCCTTATGGCTCTTATCATGCTTTCTTAGTATTTACTCACTTTTGGCTTACTTCAAGGCTACAAGCCTCTTTGTGGCTTGCACTACTTTTCAGCACATAGGTTCTCCAGACCTAACTTACAGGCTGTCAACCTCTTCTCAACAGGCTTGCAATGCATTTTAGTACATTTGGAGAGACAGGAAGCTTGTCACAGGTCAAAGCACTGAACAGTCAAGGAGCCAAACATGTTGCTATCTTTTTTCTATTCAGTATGCTACATCAACATCACACTTTCAATATGTACCAGCAGCTTTCGCAGCAAACACAATGCATGAGCTTCAGTCAATTGGCCATATCTGAATGTCAAAAGGGACCAATTCTTCGTGTAATGAAGAGGACAGCAAGGTCAGTCAAGGGATGCAACCACAATCAGTTGGATGCTTGGTCCAATTAGAGTTTGGGATCAAGGTCCTTACAGCTTGAGGATTGAGCCACGGTCCTGGAGGTTTAGTGTAACAGGTCCGAATATTGCAGTTCAATCGGAGTACTATGGACATACCAGTTTGCAGGTATCTCACAAGCAAAAGAAAACAAGTGGGGGCTGAAATATTGCTGGGGATGCAGAAATGGTTTCTTCCTGCACATTCCTATCCTATAACCTGTTCTTTGTAACTACAGTATTTGTATGATCACATTAGTAGTCATAGGATGAGGAGGTTCTTTAGCTCAGTTGGCTAAGAGGGCAGATTTGTTCAATGCTCACACTAGCTGAAGTCATCATGAAGGTTCTGACTTCCCAACCTCACTTGAAGCGTGGTAAACCTTAGATTAAACTCATTACTAGTCCTGTCTCCCTCTGAGGGCTTATGCCTAAAACGTCATGAAAGTTCCCCTTTAAGCCATGCACTATTCTGATTTCGAACTGTATTGCTCTTCTTTCATTGTTGTATGAAACTGATGCAGAATTGGATAACCCAGTTGAGTCTTTTATAATTGCACGTTGACTCTCTTGCTCCTTGGATGCTGCCTGACCTGCTGTGCTTTTCCAGTGCAACACCTTTCGACTCTGACCTCCAGCATCTGCAGTCCTCACTTTCTCAACCTCCTACTCTTCAGTGAAAAAGATTCCAGCATATCCTGCCTCTCTGTATAACTCAAACCCTCCATTCCTGGCAAAATTGTGGTAAATCTCTTCTGAACCCTCTCCAGCTCAATAACATCCTTCCTATTACGAAGGCTTGAGATGTTTCCAAGCTTCCTGTCACTACTCAAGGGCTTAGAGAAGGGTGTTAATGGGGGGAGGCCTGCAACTCAAGGGCAAGGTAGCTGAGTACCCATCCATGGATGA
This sequence comes from Chiloscyllium punctatum, assembly GCF_047496795.1. Lineage (NCBI taxonomy): Eukaryota > Metazoa > Chordata > Chondrichthyes > Orectolobiformes > Hemiscylliidae > Chiloscyllium > Chiloscyllium punctatum. The sequence goes on along the minus strand of NC_092745.1, from coordinate 54,747,632 downwards.
TGATACACCCCCACAGTGCTTGTGGCAATGAAGGGCTATGAGAAAAGGGCATGGAAGGTGAAACATATGGGATCGGTCCATTGAATGGCGGAGTAGGGCACCCCTCCCGCATATCAATAAACTGTGCCATGGAGTTATACAACAGGAAAACAGACCCTTTAGTCCAACTGATCCATGCCGATCATGTATCATAAACTGTTCTAGTTTCATCTGCCAGATTTTGGCCCAAATCTTTCTAAACCCTTCCTATTCCTGCATCCATTCAGATGCCTTTAAATGTTGCAATTGTACCCGCATTTGCCACTTCCTCTGGTAGTTCATTCCATGCATGCACCACCCTCTGCCTAAAAAACGTTGTCCCTCAGGTCCCTTTTAAATCTTTCCCCTCTCACCTTAAACCTATGCCCTCTAATTTTGACTCCCCTACTCATGGAAAAAAGACCTTGGCTAGTTACCCTATCCATGCCCTTCATAATTTTACAAACCTCTTTCAGGTCACTCCTCAATGTCCGACACTCCAGAGAAAAAAGCCCCAGCCTATTCAGCCTCTCCCTATAGCTCATATCTTCCAATTCTGACAACATCCTTTTCTGCACCCTCTCAAGTTAACCAACATCTTTCCTAAAGCAGGGAGACCAGAATTAAATGAGCATTGTATCCTATCGTTATGAGGGCATCCTTCAAAATCTTTAGGTATCCGTTGCGTTCCTCCTCATCTGAGCAGATTCTGGGTATGTGCAGGGCATGTCTGTAGGGGATGGCTTATTTAATATGTTTAGGTGGAAGCTAGAGAGTTGCAGCATTGTGAGGTTATCTGCGGGCTGGTGGTAAAGTGAGGTGCTGAGGTGCCTGTCCTTGATGGAGATGCATGTGTCCAAAAATGAGACTGATTCTGAAGAATAGTCCATGGTAAGTCTGATGGTTGTGCATGAAAATGTTGGCATTTGGGGTGTAAAACTTCTTCATGGTTGTACCATGTGTTGGGGCAAAGAACTGGCTGTCGAAGGTGATGACGTGATCGAGGATGAAGTGGAATTGTAGAATAGCATCTGGTAGTTATTGGTACTGAGTACTGAGGCTGTTGCAGCGATGTCATCTTAATGGTATAGAATGCCGAAATTTCCATTGTGACAAGGAATGTTCCTGGTTTGACTGGTCCTTGGGTACTGAGTTTCTGTAAAAAATCTGTAGTGTCGCAACAGAAGCTGGGGATTCCTTGTACAATGTGGTTCAAGTTGCCCTCGACATATCCAGAGAGGTTCTCATACAGGGTCCCATTGTCTGATATGATAGGTCATACAGGTGTATTGGCTTTGTGTATCTTCGGAAGGCAGTAGAAATCTCCTATGTGAGACGTACGCATAAGATACTTTGAATATATGCATCAATCTGACAGGTGTGTTCTTTAGTCAGATTGGCAGGTAGTTGTCTGTAGTCCTCCTGCTTGTTCAGTTGTCAGTATGCTTTTTTGCAGTAGCCCATTCTATTCTATATAACGATGATTCCTCCTTTGTCTGCTGGTTTGATGGCAACGTTGTGATTGGTCGTTAGAGCATGGATGGTGTTGAGTTATGCTTGGGTGACCAACAAATCAGAACAGTTGACTGAGAGATCCGTGGTGCAGCAACCAAACGAGAAAGAGTCAAATTGGACCCCTCCAGAAGGCTGCTGCCCTTAACTTGACTTGTATTCTCAAGCCATCAGGAGATGCATTAATGCCAGATTCATCAGCTATGTTCACAAGATAGCACAGAACGTCACTGTAAGCCCTTCGCACACTCAGCATCTGCTCAGATGAGGAGGAATGTGACAGACGCCTCAAGATTTTGAAGGACACCCTCATTAGAACAGGAAACTATGCTCAACTCAATCGCCAGTTCCAACGTCCCACAGCATCATGCCGCAGCCCCAAGGCATGGTAAATTGGTGAGACGATGCAGACACTATGATAATGGTTGAATGGACACCATACAACAATCGCCCGACAGGAGGGTTCCCTCCCAGTTGGAGAACACTTCAGCGGTCAAGGACATTCAGCCGCCAATCTTCGGGTAAGTGTTCTCCAGGGTGGGCTTCAAGATACACAAAACACAGAATCGCCGAGCAGAAACTGATAGCTAGTTCCGTACCCGTGAAGACAACCTCAATCTTGATCTTGGGTTCATGTTGTGCTATGTGTCACCCCACCACATTGATCTACATCTGTAAAATCTTCCTTACTGTCCAGTTTTGATAAATTTTGATCTCTCTACCTTAATTCATTTGTACGGTTTTGTTTTACTTATTACTTTGGTTAGATTCTCGGTATGCGAGTCTTATACCTATCATGTTACTCCAGTCATTTAGTTTGTCTCCAGCACCACCTTAATTATTTTTTGTAATTATCTCTTTGTGTCATTTAATCGGATTGTAGGTCATTCCTTTGCTTGTTATTCAGCTGTCGCCACTTTACTCACACCATCTAATATTTGGTCACCTGCAGAGACTTATTATTTGAGACTCCATTCTCACCAGTTGTATGTTTGTTTTTCATCTCTCTACCCTTGATCTCTCTACTTATAAATTCTGTGTCCATGTGCTCTTCACTTTTACTTCACCTGACGAAGAGGCTGCCTTCCGAAAGCTTGTAATTTCAAATAAACCTGTTGGACTATAACCTAGTGTCATGTGACTTCTGACTTTGTCCAATACTGGCACCTCCAAATCATTTATAAAATGGTGAATAGTTGAGAGGTTGAAAGAAAACCTTGCAGAATACCATTCATCACACCCTTGCCGATGACTGTATCTGGCTATAATTTCTACTTCCTTGTAGTGAAAGTCTTAATGTTAAATATGTAAAAATTCTACATCATCAGTAATGTTGGTTCACATGATAACACTGATGTGTGAAACCTTATCCTACAAACAATTAAAACACAATGTTTAATAACAGAAAATGTTTATAAATAATCTAGCCTCAAAAATCAAATAACTATTTTGAAAATATGGATTTAAACAGATTTCTGTGTGCTGCCATTCAGCCAATTTCTTAGCCAGATCAACAACTTGTTTTCAATGCCATGATTTTGCCTTCTGTTAACAGTATCTTAGAGGGACTTTATCAAATGATTTCTGAAATATGAGTAATAACCATTGGTTTTCACTCTCCATGACTTTAGTGACCTCTTCAAAGCACTGAATCAGGAAGAGGACCAAAAGGAAGAGGCTGGGGAATGAAAGAAGAAACTGCCAGAGCCCCTGTCTGGATGAGTTGCCTATGACTGGCTCATCTAATTAAGGTACTTGTGAATGTGCTGCCAGTTTTCTATTATTGGCAATAACCATCTTAATTCCCTCTACTGACCAACAGAGCAGCCTATTGACTTAAAACAGCAAAAACCACAACAAATCAAACATTTCAAACAAATCAAACTATGTAACAATTTTTAAATGTGTCTACTAGTCACCCATATGCATTCCTTTAGTGCATAAATTGGGGTGCCCATGGTTGTCTGATGGAAGTCTGCTAACTTACTGGGGATTGCTCCACATGACCTTACTAGATAACTTCCAACTATCTGGCCTGAGAAGATCCAGTTTCACCTTGGGATACATGATGGGAGTCTTCGCTGGCTCACTCTAGGCGTTAGCAAGGACACTTGTGAAGTAGCAGAAGTAGGAAGCTGAATGCTGTCATCTTGATAAAGAGAGCAACAGGCTCATGCTCCACAGAGCCACTGTACTCCAACATGGTGACAGCCTAACAATCTAGCATGGTACTAGAGGACTGACTGCTGAACTGCACTGCTATCCACAGCTATAATGGTAACATTCCACAGCCACAGCAGACATTCAAGGGCTTTCAGTTGTGCTGCAATGCAACTATGATATCTGCCATTATAGATTGCTCTGCAAGTATTCAATTACTATAATGTAGATTTATATAACACTTTTAACATGTTGTTATTTCTCAAGACACTTCAGAACAGCATTGTCAAACAAAATATGACACCAATACACATAAGGAGATAATAGGTTCAATGGGCAAAAGTTTGATGAAAGAGTAGGGTTTTAATGAATTTCTTAATGGAAGAAAGATCGGTACAGAACTGGAGTGGTAGTCATGTGTAGAGAGTGTATTTAAGCTTAGAGCTTAGATAGCAGAAAGCATAGACATTAGAAGTGCAGCAACTAAAACTGCTAGTGCATAGGAGATCAGAATGAAAGGGGTGCAGAAACCTCCTTATGGAGCTAGATGGGGATCACAGAAATAGAGAGCGATAAGACCATGGAGGGATTTGAAAACAAGAATGAGACATTTTAAATCTTGACATTGCTTGACCATGAGCCAAAATGTTGGTCAACAAACGGGAAGGGGACCTGAATGGAGAGGAGCTTGGTGCTAGTTAAAACAATTGTTTCTGTGAAAGTGAACCACCACCTTCAACAACTATACTGCTTGTGATCTTGACACACCTTGCTATAGGAAGGATGTTATTAAACTGGAAAGAGTGCAGAAGAAATTTACGAGGATGTTGCCAGGACTCAAGGATCTAAGTTATAGGGAGAGTTTGGACAACCTAGGACTTTTTTCTTTAGAGCGTAGGAGACTGAGGGGGGACCTGGTAAAAGTGTATAAGATCATGAGAGGTATGGATGGGGTGAATGCACTTAAGTCTTTTTCTCAGGGTTGGGGAATCAAGGACTAGAGGGCATCAGTTTAAGGTTAGAGGGGACAGAATAAAAGGGATCCTGAGGAGCAATGTTTTTACACAAAGTGTGGTTGAATATGGAATAAGCAGCCAGTGGAAATGGTTGAGGCTGGTACATTAGCAATATTTAAAAGGCACTTGAACAAATTAGGAAAGGTTAAGAAAAATATGGGCCAAGTGCAGGGAAATGGGATTAGCTTGAATGGACATCTTGGTTGGCTTGGACCAGTTTGGGCTGAATGGTCTGGCTCCCTGCTGGAGGACTCTATGACTCTATGAAGCAGTCTTTTGGATGACTTCAAGCTTAAACACAGTAGAATGAACAATTTGGTTGGCTTGGACCAGTTTGGGCTGAAGAGTCTGGCTCCCTGCTGGAGGACTCTATGACTCTATGAAGCAGTCTTTTGGATGACTTCAAGCTTAAACACAGTAGAATGATTAAATCCCTAATATGGAGGCAGGCCATTTGGCCCATCAGGTCTGCCCAAAACCTCCAAGGAGCATTCAACCTGGACCAACACCCTATCACCCTGCATTTCTAAGCCACCGTGCCTGCATATCCCTGGACATCATGGGCAATTTAGCAGAGCCAATCCACCTAACCAGCACATCTTTGGACTGTGTAGGAAACTGGAGCACCCTGAGAAAACGCATGCAGACAACATGCAAATGCCATACAGACAGTGTCTCAAGGGTGGATTTAAACGCGGGTCCCTGATACTGTGAGGTAGCAATACTAACCATCACTTTTAGGCCTTCTCAAATTTCATAGACCAGATTTCCTGATCTGGTTTAAGAAGGCAAGGGAAGATTAGACTTGTTGGAGATGCTCATTGCGTGGAACGAATGCCACTTGTCCAGGTCCATCACCGAATGTCAAGGTTAGTTTTCAGCTGAGTATCCAAGGAGTGGATGGGAATGTCTTGACCAGAAATTTAAAAAATCACACAACACCAGGTCATAGTTCAACAGGTTTATTTGGAAGTACAAGCTTTCGGAGCACTGCCCCTTCGTCAAGTAGTTAGTAGGGCAGGATCGTAGCACACAGAGTAGAATATCAAAGTGTCATGCATCTGATGCGATGTATTGAACAAAACCTAGCTTGCCTTGCTGTCAATTCTTCAATCACTTAGAATGGGTTGCAGATTTCCATTCATAAATATGTAAATCCCAGGACTTCTTTCAAGTCACAGTCCTGAGATAACTTAAGGTTTTACAAAAAAAAGTGACATCTCAGATCAATGCATCTAAGGTGCGGTTAGACTCTAACCTGCAACCCATTCTAAGTGATTACAGACTTAACAGCAATCTGGGATTGTTCAATACTTCCCATCTTTGTTTAGCACTTTGATCTTTTGCTATAAATTCTGTGTCCTATGATCCTGCCCTACTAGATACCAGAAGAAGGAGCAGCGATCCGAAAACTAGTACAGGTATCCCTGTATCCACGGGTGATACGTTCCAATACCTACCCGCAAGTGCCCGAAATTGTGAATAGTAGGGAACCCTATCATTTATATGGGAAATTTACCTCCCCAGCAGCTCCCCTCCAATTATTTCTGGAATGTTTCATGTAATATTTTCGGGCTGTGGTAAAACTGAAACCGAATCCACGGATATCGGGGTTCTACTGTACTTCCAATAAACCTATTGGACTATAGCCTGGTGTTGTGTGATTTTATTTTTAAACTTTGCCCACCCCAGTCCAACACCGGTACCTCCACATCTTGACCAGGAATCTATGCAGAGCTGCAGGGTGTACTACAGCGGTTAAGTCGATGCCGTGGGTGGTTGCTGGGCGGCGACAGCGCCGTGTTGTTGGTATGGGAGGCGGGTCCTGGCCTGACGGGGGCCTGTCGTACCGCCACGTCAGTGAGACTGTTGGCCGGGGCGGGGGAATCGGTGGCAGCGGCGATACCAAGGCAGGCCAGGTTCGGCCCGGCCCCCATTCTCCTTGTCCACCAACTCCATGTGGCTGCCGGCACCTTTGATGCTGCGACTTTAAGTATGAGTGTGTGGCACCCGGACGGGGAAGGGCGCGGATATTTATTAGCGGCGTTAAGAGATTCCCCTCAGAATCCTGAAAATCGATAAATATTCTTTTTTTTTAAAAAAACCGGGTCTACTCACCGTTTTGGCGGTCCGAAACGAAACGGTTAGAAAGACTGGAAAACGAACATTACAATTCTGTTTGGCGTTCAGTAAAATCTCAAAGAGAGGGGGAAAAAAACAAATAAGTCGGTCGTCGAACGGAAGGTGTTCCGCTGGGCTCGAGCTCGTTTTGAATAGAATCGAACGCGGGGCGGTTGACGCCGGGCGGCTCCCGCGGCTCCGGCGGCGGGGGATGGATCGGGACCAGGAGCTGGCCCTGGCCTTGGCCGCCCAGCGGGAGCAGCTGGAGCGGGCGGGCCAGGCTCACTTGCTGCGCTTCTGGGACGAGCTGAACCAGGCCGAGCGGGCGGAGCTGCTGGGCGACCTGAGCGGCTGCCACTTCCCCGAGATCATGAGCTTCTTCGACCGGGCCGTGTCGGTGCCGCTGCCGATCCAGCAGCAGCAGCAGCAGCAGGTGGACGAGCAGATGGAGCCGGTACCCAAGGAAGTGCAGGGCAGCGTGTCCAGAGACTGGGAGCGACTGCCCGAATGGAAGGCTGAAGGTAAGAGCTCAGCGAATTCGGTGATATCTTAAGATGCCCGCTTTGGGATTTAATATTTAAGGGTGGAGGAGATTGGAGCAATTCCTCTACACGAAAGCGCTGCCGTAGACCTAAGAGTGATACCACCACTGCCGAATAGCCGCCTCCCTGCCTTGGGTCCCCTCGGATAACACTCCGGCCCAGATGGGTGGCAGCAGTTTTGACCCCGTCAAAAGTTCGAAACGAAAACGGCTTTGAGTGCATATGGTTTTCTATCCTAATTATCCAAGAAGCCACAGTAAGCTTGAATTGTGTTTGCTGTTTATTGGGCTTCTAAACCCTGTGTTTTGTGTTTAAACAAACCCAGTACTTAGGTTTATAACTGCTGTGTGCTCTGCCCTACTGCCTGTGGTAAAACAAGAGTCAACAAACATATCTTTTTAGCATTTTGCCAAGGTTTGATCGGCCAATTTAAGGGGTGTGTTGCTTTACAAATTGCTCTTGGCACATGCAGGGGGCATGCAAGCGACCAGAACGCATGAAGTGCCTACAAGTGCCAATGATTATTAGAAATGGTGGATACAAATGTGGAGGGGAAAAAAAAGTAAAGGGAACTGAATAACCTGGCTGGCAAGATTCATTCTGAGAGGAATGTGAGAGAGAGAGAGAGAGAGAAGGAATGGGATGGGAATGCCATGAGAGAAATACTTTTGGATGGAAATGATACATGAAAGATGGATGCGGTGATATAATTAGTTGACTAACAAACTGGCACGGTCATTTTAACTTTTTATTCAAAAGGTATTCTCTGTGCTAAAAGTGAGAATTCAGTAGGTTTGAATGAAAGCATTAGAGGCTGTCTTGTTTGAAAGACTACATCAGTACTGGTTCTATAGATGAAGACCACTGCAGTCTGTATCTTCCACAGTATTCATACAATCTGATTCTAGTGGGCATAGGGGGTGGCATGATGGTTCAGTGGCTAGCACCTCACAGTGCCAGGGACCCAGGTTCAATTCCAGCCTCAGTGATTGTCTCTGTGGAGTTTGCACACTCTCCCGGTATCTGCATGGGTTTCCTCCCACAGTCTAAAGAAGTCCAGGTCATGTGGCTAGGCTATGCAATATGGATTAGTATCAGGCAATATAAGGTTGAGGGGTGAGTCTGAGTGGGATGCTTTTCAGATGGTCAGCGTGGACTCGATGGACTGAATGGCGTGCTTCCACACTCTAAGGATTCAATGAACATCTCTCAAACTGTTAAAGCAATACTGTTGCAATAAAAGTACTGCAATGGCCACATGTTTTGTGGGTCTGTGCTGGTCTTTCATAATACAGTATCAGGGTTATTTAGGGACAAGATGGTTTAATGATGTCTAGTTTAAATTAGAATGATCACTGTTTCAGTTAATACTTAAAATTTGACTTTCAAATTTTTTTTATAGTCCTAATGAATAACATTTTCATGTGGAAGTTTCTCTTGATAGGGCCATTGTGTGGGCTGGACAGCAAAAAATGAAGTTTTAATATAGAGAATATCATGGATACTTAGAATTAATTATATAACAGAAAGCAAATCCTTCAGAATGTAACTTAACTTGGAAGTAATTAATAATTCCAAACTAAGCAATCAGGTCATGGCTGATATCATGGGGCGCATGAATGATCAAGAAAAGGTTTTGCACTTTCTAAAAGATTGCTTGTGTTGCATTAAAACTTCTGCAGAATAATTTACAATTATATCGATAAAACAGATTCAATTCAACTTTGATAGTAAGCAAATTTCCAATTTTCTTTTCATTTAATACAATGAATGAGATTAAATTGGCAGGCAATAGGCAGTGACTTTCGAATGATGGTTAACTCCTCATTTTCAAACTGAGGACAAAGTGGTTGCATCAAAACAGAAATCTCGAAGATAAACAAATGATTAAATGTACAACAGAAACAATTAAGTGTCCATTTCTGTCAGTTCTGGAGCTAGGAAATTAACTGGTCAGGCAAGATTTGAACCACTGTGCTCGTTATGGTTCATAAAACATCTGTGAGCTTTGGAAGTAACATGCAACACACCACATTGGATAGAGGAGAGCGATAAGCAGCACAGTGCCATAGGTAAGCACTGCAGCCTCACAGCGCCAGGGACTTGGGTTTGAATCCAGCCTAGGGTGACTGTCTGTGTGGAGATTGCAAGTTTTCCCCATGTCTGCATACCAAGTCGTCTGGTATCCTCCACAGTCCAAAGATATGCAGGTTAGGTAGATTGGCCATGCTAAATTGCTCTATCGTGTCCAGGAATGTTCAGGCTAGGTGGATTAACCCTGGTAAATGCAGGGTTATTTGAATAGGGTGGAATGCTCTTTGGAATATTGGTGCAAACTCAGTAGGCCAAATGACCTCTATCTGAAGGGATTCTATGATTCAATATAGTAGATGTTGGAATAAAACAAAAGCAGAAAATGCTGTCAACAGATATGGGTTAGTCAGGGATTTAAACCGAGTGTATTGAGTTAATGTTTTGGTTGTAGATTTTTCAACTCTGTTGAGCAATAAGAAATATTAGTACACCCAAGGACACCAAGGTTGTGTAAGTAATCCAGAAAGTATGTTTGGGGAAATTAAGCAGTTGGCAAACTTGATTAAGCCAGTTGGAAAATGGTGTAACTAAGCCTGGAGTTATTGATATCTGTGCTCTGACCAGAGCTGCAAAATGCCTAGAAGAAAATGAAATGTTGGTCTTGAAACTTGTTTTGGAAGAAATTCTTCACAGCGCAGACATCAGAGGATAGGGTATTAAAGTAGCAATCCACTTGAGAGCAAAGTAGCAACCTGATTTGTATTGTTCTGTCCAGTTTAGAGGGAGACTGCATGTTGGTAGCATATAGTGGATACTAGATTAGTGGTAATGTATGCAAGTTACATTTTTCTGGGAGTTTTGATTTTTGCCGTGAAAAGTGATTGGGCTGGTGATGCAGTTCATAATGCAATGGGCAGCTAGAATGTGGGAGGATGAAAATGTGAATCTATGGTATCACAAAGGGAGCAGTCCATTTTGGAAAATGGAAAAGTGAGAAAAAGAACAAATATTCTGACTGTCAAATTATGTTGTGGTTGGTGGAAGAACCAAGTTCTAAGTGAAGTTGAATTATGAAAAGCAGTTCAAAACTGTTAAGTTGTAAGTTAAAAATAAGTGGTTGAGGAAATGTTGTTTAGAATGCTGTGAAGAAAGTATGAGCAAAGGACAAGCTTGAAAGAGAAATCATTTTTCTGCTTCCGCTTCCGTTATGATTTATTATAGCCCCGTTATGATCATTTGGAGTTTAGAAAGTATAAGAATATTATTCGGCTCTAAGTTATGAGTACAGAACAGATTTACTAACACCCCTTCAGCAACTGAAGAAACTGCAAACTTACAGAAGTATATCGAAAATCTTAAATATGGATATTAATAATAGATATGCCTTTATTTAAGTAGGACCCCATGATAAAAACTGTGTAGGGCTCATGAACTTTCTTCAATCGTTTTCCTAATGGCTTCAAAGGAAATCTGATCAACAGCACATAAAATCTCTAATTAATATCTGTACCTTTCCAAAGTCGTTCAGAAATGAAAGAAATCAATCGATGTATCTTTTCATAAGTGCATCAGGTTGTATCATGTTCACAAGATGTCAAATACAAGAGCTCTGCTTCCAAAAATTTTGTAAATTGGACAGATGAAAATTAATTTTTTTTAAGAAAGTAAGTATTGGAAATCTCAAAACAGAAAATTGGCAAATTCTGCAAAAAGAAAAAGCAAGTGTGAATCCGTAATCAGACCAATGTAAATATTGTGCCATATACAGATTCAAAAACTCAAAATTGACTGCAACTCACTGATCAGTAGCAAGATTCATTAATTTACTTGCTAAAATGTCTTTTCAACTTAAATTAATAGAATAAAGCTATCAGATCTAGTTATTTGCAAGTAAATATTAACTTGTCAACATCTTCCTGCCCTAAACAATGGCCTGGACTGTCAGAAATACTTGCCAAAATTTTATGACTAGCGGAAATAACTCTATAACCTCTGTTGCTGTGTTATTGTGTAATTGATTGTAAATCGAAATAGACTAAAATTTAATTTTAAAACTTTAGGCACAACCAGGAAACATTACAGAGTAGGTTCCTGCATTATTTGTTTTAAAGCCTGGTTTAATCAAAATTTGTCAGTGACCCTGAATAAGGTCACAAAACAGCACTGCACAAATATAAACTGTTTAAATGTGCAAGTTGAAAGTACGGTAGTTTTGAGGAAAATTGATGTAAAATGAGCATGGCTCAAAATTTGCTTCAAATCAAGTCCATTTCAAAACCCATTAAACAGTAAAGAAAACAAAACAATATACATTTAAAGGAAATTAAGCTTATTTCAAAAATCAATAACTTCACTAACCTAAGCATCTAAACCAATTACAGATAAACAACTGCAATTGCAAAACTTGCCTGAATAAATTAACTGAGTATGAATACTCGTTCACTATGAGACTAGTTCTTTTTGCATTAAATCAGCTTGGATTTTTGCATTTATTTAGCTGTTGACAACTGCAAATTTTGAGGTATTAAACACCGGAAGTGCTGGAACCTTTTGGTAACATATGTGGAAAGAACAGCAAATATAATATTTCAGGTATCCTGAAATAAAATTTCCTTAAATAAATTTGGGATAATTGTTCTAACTACAAATTAAAGTGATGACCTGATTATCACAAATCAAATGGATTAGTTAGGTTGGCTATATATTCTAAAAATTATTTTAAAGAAGACAAATCCTGAATTACTTCCTGAAAATGGTATTCAGTCAACATCTTGCATAATGACATCAACCAATGGTTTCAAATCTCTTACTCGTACTCTGGACCAGGATTTCATTCATTAGCCTGGATCTCAATCAATATCACTTAATCAGATTATCCAGTCATTATGTCTCATTATTTTTTATGGGAGGTTGCTGTGTGAATGTTGCTGTGCTTTCTACATTAGAACAGTGACTGCTGTAATATGCTGAAGTTCGTGAACGACAAATATATAAACACAAGTTATTCTTATTAGGTTTGGTTGATAAATAGTGTTAGTCCTTCTCAGTAGTCCATTTTTGTGCAGTCAAGGATATATTGCAATTCAAATTACAGTGAAATACATAATTTATCTGACCAATAGTAACAACAGTCCAGGCTTAATGACTTTGTGTAAAGGAAATTTGGTTTGTGCAGCAAAACACTACTTCCCTTTTGTTATTACCTGTCTTAAAATGATTTTACTTTTAGAATCAAGTAATTAGAGTCATAGAGTGATAGAGATGTATAGCACAGAAGCAGACCCTTCAGTCAAACTCATTCATGCCAACCAGATATCCTAACCAAATCTAGTCCCATTTGCTAACACTTGGCCCATATCCCCCTAAACCCTTCCTATTCATATACCTATCCAGATGCCTTTTAAATGTTGTAATTGAATTGAATTGAATTTATTGTCCCGTGTACTGAGGCACAGTGAAAAGCTTTGTCTTGCGAGCAATACAGGCAGATCACATAGTTAAATAGCATAGATAGTAAATAATAGGTAAGCAGCGGCAAAAACAAAAATACAGGTACAGGCGAATGCTAAGTGTTTGTGAGTCTATTCAGTATTCTAACAACAATAGGGTAGAAACTGTTTCAAAACAGGCTGGTGCATGTGTTCAGGCTTGTGTACCTTCTGCCCAATGGTAGAGGTTGTAGAAAAACATTCTTAAAGATCCAAGGGTGGGATGGATCTTTAAGAATGCTGGCGGTCTTTCCTTGACAACTGAGCTCACCACTCTCTGTAACCATCTCCGATGTTGAATTGTACAGTAGCCATACTAGAGAGTGATACATCCAGACAGATTGCTCAGATGGCTCACCTATAAAAGTTGGCAAGGGTATTCACCGTCATGCCAAATTTCCTCAGCTGCCTGAGGAAGAAGAAACGTTGTTGGGCCTTTGTACCCAGTGCGTCCACATGAAGAGCCCAAGAAAGCTTGTTGTGGATAACCACTCCCAGGAGCTTGACACACTCCACTCGTTCCACCTCTGTGCTGTTAATGTGTAGGGGGGGCATGAGTAACATCCTGCCAAAAGTCAACAATGAGTTCCTTGGTTTTGCTGGCATTGAGAACTAGGTTGTTCTCAGTGCGCCATTTTTCCAGGTCTTCCACCTCCTGTTTGTAGTCTGTTTCATCGCCATCTGAGATTCGACTGACTGTGGTGGTGTCATCAGCGAACTTGTAAATGGCATTAGTCTGGTACCAGCCTCCACTACAACTCCTGGCAACTCATTCCATATATGCACCATGCTCTGTGTGAAAAAGTTGCCCCTTGGGTCGCTTTTAAATAGAACATAGAACATAGAAGAATACAGCGCAGTACAGGCCCTTCGGCCCTCGATGTTGCGCCGATCAAAGCCCACCTAACCTACACTAACCCACTATCCTCCATATACCTATCCAATGCCCGCTTAAATACCCATAAAGAGGGAGAGTCCACTACTGCTACTGGCTGGGCATTCCATGAACTTACGACTCGCTGAGTGAAGAACCTACCCCTAACATCAGTCCTATATCTACCCCCCCTTTAATTTAAAGCTATGCCCCCTTGTAATAGCTGACTCCATACGTGGAAAAAGGTTCTCACTGTCAACCCTATCTAACCTCCTAATCATCTTGTACACCTCTATCAAGTCACCCCTAAACCTTCTTTTCTCCAATGAAAACAACCCCAAGTGCCTCAGCCTTTCCTCATAGGATCTTCCTACCATACCAGGCAACATCCTGGTAAACTTCCTCTGCACCCGTTCCAGTGCCTCCACATCCTTCCTATAGTATGGCGACCAAAACTGCACACAATATTCCAGATGCGGCCGCACCAGAGTCTTATACAACTGCAGCATGACCTCAGGACTCCGGAACTCAATTCCTCTACCAATAAAAGCCAGTACGCCATATGCCTTCTTCACTGCACTATTTACCTGGGTGGCAACTTTCAGAGATCTGTGTACATGGACACCAAGATCCCTCTGCTCTTCCACACTACCAAGTAGTCTACCATTAGCCCTGTAATCCATCTTTTTATTACTCTTACCAAAGTGAATCACTTCACACTTAGCTACATTGAACTCCATTTGCCACCTTTCTGCCCAGCTCTGCAGCTTCTCTATATCCCGCTGTAACCTGCCATATCCTTCCTCACTGTCTACAACTCCTCCGACTTTCGTATCATCCGCAAACTTGCTCACCCAACCTTCTAACCCTTCCTCCAGGTCATTTATAAAAATGACAAACAGCAATGGTCCCAAAACAGATCCTTGCGGAACACCGCTAGTGACGGCACTCCAAGATGAACCTTTGCCATCAACTACTACCCTCTGTCTTCTTCCAGAGAGCCAATTCCTAATCCAAACCTCCAACTCACCCTCAATGCCATATCTCTGTATTTTCTGCAGTAGCCTACCATGGGGGACCTTATCAAATGCCTTACTAAAATCCATATATACCACATCTACCGCTTTCCCCTCATCTACCTCCTTAGTCACCTTCTCAAAGAATTCAATAAGGTTTGTGAGGCACGACCTGCCCTTCACAAAACCATGCTGACTATCCTTGATCACATTATTCCTATCCAAATGTTCATAAATCCTATCCCTTACAATTCTCTCTAAGACTTTGCCCACAATAGAAGTGAGACTCACTGGCCTATAGTTACTAGGATTATCCCTACTCCCCTTCTTGAACAAGGGAATCACGTTTGCTAGCCTCCAGTCCTCTGGCACTACTCCTGTCGACAAAGAGGACACAAAAATCAAGGCCAATGGCTCTGCATTCTCCTCCCTTGCTTCCCAGAGAATCCTAGGATAAATGCCATCAGGCCCAGGGGACTTATCTATTTTCACCCTTGCCAGAATTTCCAACACCTCTTCTCTACATATCTCAAAGCTATCCATTCTACTTATTCGTGCCCCAGTATTCATATCGACAACAATGTCCTGTTCCTGAGTGAATACTGACGAAAAGTATTCATTCAGCGCCTCCCCAATCTCTTCAGCCTCCACACGCAACTTCCCATTACTATCCTTGATTGGACCTATTCCTTCCCTAGTCATTCTTTTATTCCTAACATACCTATAGAAAGCCTTAGGGTTTTCCCTAATCCTACCCACTAAGGACCTTTCATGTCCCCTCCTTGCTGCTCTTAGCTCTCTCTGCAGGTCCTTCCGGGCTACCTTATAACTCTCAATCGCCCCTATTGAACCTTCACGCCTCATCTTTACAAAGGCCGCCCTCTTCCATTTAACAAGGGATTCCAACTCCTTATTAAACCACGGCTCCCTCACACGACCCTTTCCTCCCTGCCTGATAGGTACGTACTTATCAAGGACACTCAATAGTTGCTCCTTGAACAAGTTCCACATATCAATTACGCTCTTGCCTTGGAATCTACTTTTCCAATCCACACATCCTAAATCATGCCTCAACGCATCATAATTTCCCTGCCCCCAGCTATAACTCTTGCCCTGTAGTACACACTTATCCCTCTCCATCACTAGAGTAAAAATCACCGAATTGTGGTCACTGTCCCCAAAGTGCTCACCTACCTCTAGTTCTAATACCTGGCCTGGTTCGTTACCCAGAACCAAATCCAGTATGGCCTCACCTCTTGTTGGCTTATCTACATATTGTGTCAGGAAACTCTCCTGCACACATTGCACAAACACTGACCCATCTAACGAACTTGAGCTATAGCTTTCCCAATCAATATCAGGAAAGTTAAAGTCTCCCATAACAATCACCCTATTACTGTCACTCTTCTCCTGAATCATCTTCGCAATCCTTTCTTCAACGATTCTAGGACTATTAGGAGGCCTGTAAAAGACTCCTAACAGGGTGACCTCACCTCTCCTATTCCTAACCTCAACCCAAACTACCTCAGATGACAAATCTTCGTCCATCTTCCTTTCCACCGCTGTAATACTATCTTTGACAAGCAAAGCCACCCCCCCCCCCCCCTCTTTTACCCCCACCTCTGACCCTACTAAAACATTTAAACCCTGGAACCTGCAACAGCCAATCCTGTCCCTGATCTAGCCACTTCTCCGTAATAGCCACAACATCGAAGTCCCAGGTACCAACCCACGCTGCGAGTTCACCTACCTTATTTCGTATACTTCTGGCATTAAAGTATACACACTTCAAGCCACTCTTCTGTTTACAGGCACCCTCCTTTAAGATTGATGCCATAATCCTAACCTCCCTACACTCCAGGTCCTGCACCCTAAAGTTACAGTCTGGGTTCCCATGCCCCTGCAGAGTTAGTTTGAACCCCCCCCAAGAGCACTAGCAAACCTCCCCCCAAGAATACTGGTGTCCCTCAGGTTCAGGTGCAGACCATCCTGTTTATAGAGGTCCCACCTTTCCCAGAAAGAACCCCAGTTATCCAAGTACCGAAATCCCTCCCTCCTGCACCATCCCTGTAGCCACGCATTTAACTGTTCTCTCTCCCTATTCCTCGACTCTCTATCACGTGGCACGGGTAACAAACCAGAGACAACAACTCTGTTCGTTCTAACTCTGAGCTTCCAACCTAGCTCCCTAAAAGCCTGTCTAACATCCTCAGCACTCCTCCTACCTATGTCATTGGTGCCAATATGGACCACGACTTCAGGCTGCTCCCCCTCCCCCTTAAGGACCCGGAAAACACGATCAGAGACATCACGTACCCTTGCACCTGGGAGGCAACATACCAAACGTGAGTCTCTCTCGTTCCTACAAAACCGCCTATCTGTGCCCCGAACTATCGAGTCCCCAATTATTATTGCTCTGCTCTTCTCCACCCTTCCCTTCTGAGTAGCGGGGACAGGCTCCGTGCCAGAGGCCTGAGCCCCGTTACTTACCCCTGGTAAGTCGTCCCCCCCACAAGTATCCAAAACGGTATACTTGTTCTTGAGGGGAACGACCACAGGGGGTCCCTGCACTGGCTGCTTCCTCCCAGTCCCCCTCACTGTCACCCATCTATCTGCCATCTTTGGAGTTACTACTTCCCTATAGCTCCGATCTATGACCCCCTCTGCCTCCCGAATGATCCGAAGTTCATCCAACTCCAGCTCCAGTTCCCTAACACGGTCTTGGAGGAGCTGGAGATGGGTGCACTTCCTGCAAGTGTAATCAGCAGGGACGTCCATGGCATCCCTCACCTCATACATGTTGCAGGAGGAACATTGCACTGCCTTCGCTGCCATCCCTCTAAAGCTAACCTTTATTTTAAAAAAACACTGGGTCTAAAGAATACAACAAGCAAAATTCGGCACTTACCTCCTTACCACAACTGATCTTATTATTAGGTTAGAGGAGGAGGAGGGCGGGTGGGAGGCACTACCTCCGTAGTGCCTCGGGTTCTTCAGCTGCACGCTTTTAAAGGGGAAGCAAACCTACCCAGGTAAGCTTACGCTCTACCTGCTTCCGGGTCTCGGCTGCCTCTCTGGTCGTCGTCACTTCCCCCTACTGCTCCCGCTCTTTCTGTGAAGAGAGAGTGAAGAAAAACACCGCTGCCCGCTACCGGTAAGTACTTTTAAAACAAACAGTCTTACCTTAGCTGCTGCTCGCACTCAAAATGACCGTTAGCGTCGAAGGGTGAGTATTTATACTCACTGCTTTCCTTCCCGGCTGCCTCTCTGGTCATCGTCACTTCCCCCTACTGCTCCCCTCTCACCCTAAACCTATCCCCTCTAGTTCAGGACTCCAACATCCCAGAAAAAATACTTTCTCTATTTACCCTATCCATGCCCCTCATGATTTTATACACCACTCAGCCTCCAACATTGCAAGGAAAATAGCACCAGCCTATTCAGCCTCTCCCTGTAGCTCAAATCCTCCAATCCTGGCAACATCCTTGTAAATCTTTTCTGAACCCTTTCAAGTTTCACAACATCCTTCTGACAGGAGGGAGTCCAGGACTGCACACACTATTCCAAAAGTGGTCAAACCAATGTCCTGTACAGCCCTAATTCTTCCTAATTCTTATACTCAATGCTCTGACCAATAAAAGAAAGCATATCAAACGTCTCCTTCACTATCCTATCTAACTGAGACTCCACTTTCGAGGAACTGTGAACCTGCACTCTTTGTTTAGCAACACTGCCTAGGACCTTACCATTAAGTGTTAAGTTCTGCTTTTGTCTTTCCAAAATGTAGCACCTCACATTTATCTAAATTAAACTCCATCTGCCACTCCTCAGCCCATTGACCCATCTGATCAAGATCCTGTTGTACTGAGGTAACCTGTCCACTGCACCTCTAATTTTAGTGTCATCTGCAAATTTACTAACTTAAGTTCCTATGTTCACATCCAAATCATTTATATAAATGAAGAAAAGCAGTGGTTTGATGAATTATTGATGTAGGCTGAAAGTATTGTCTGTTACGAGTCAATATCCATGTGGCATCCGTATCCAAGCTAATGCAGTATGCCATTGTGCTGCAAATATTGTTGTAGTATACATCATGTTACCTCAGTTCTATATGCAATTAAAATTGCTGTAGTAAGTTTCTGTTTCTCCATCTTCAAGTCTTAGCTTTTAAAGTTAAGTAGCTCCAACAGTTTATTCCAGTAGTTACCCATTTGTTTTTTAAATTGTAGGAGCTATTGTGCACTTGCAGCAATAAGTTAAATTTTAACTAAAACTAAATGTTGCATTAATTAATTTAAAAATACAAGAACTTCATGCACACTGTAGGACACATGCTGACACAATCTCTTTTCTCTCTCCCCCTTACGCGCATGCACACAATTCTATGAGTGAGTTTGCATTTGCAGGTATATTCTATTTTGTTCAAAAAGCACATGATCTATAGGCAGGCAATCCATGTGACATTTTATAAATTTCCACTTTGGAAATAGAGCCAGTCTGACTCAAGGTTGAAATACAGACAGATTCTGACTTCACACCTTTAATGCATTGTCTGAGCTGAGATGTCACCTTTTTGTTTTATAAAATGTTGTTATCTTGGGAATGTGACTTGAAAGAAGTTCTGGGATTTACATATTAATGAATCAAAACCTGCAACCCATTGAGTTACTAAAGACTTAACAGCAAACTAGGTTTGTTCGATACATCGCAGAAGTTATATGGCACTTTGATCTTTTACTACAAATTCTGTCCTATGATCCTGCCTCACTAGCTACCTGACCAAGGAACAGCACTGTGAAAGCTTGTACTTCCAAATAAACTTGTTGGACTATAAAGTGGTGTTGTGTGATTTTTAACATTGTAGGAGAACACTGTAGTTTTGAGTATAGTCAAGCAGGTGAGGCTGAAGCTAATAGAAATGGAAGAATGGAAAACTGGCAAAGCAGCATAGACTCCAATGGTGAAGGATCTAGAGCAAAGAAGAATTAAAGCTAATAATAAAGGTCTTGTTAGAGAAGATGGGTGTTTTTTTTCTAGTTATTCACTTTATAAATTCATCCTCCTATTTAACCAGAGTTTTTTTAAATGGAGAAAGGGATTTGATAGGGTAGGTATATTGTTTCCTCTCATTGGAGTGGTGTTGTAATCCAGAACAAGAGGACATAATATTTTTGTTTTAGAGCAAAGTGCTTACTATGTGCATCAGGAAACCTTTTCATATAAACTAAATATGGAATATTCTTTCTGAAAACCTGTGGATATTAGGTCAGCTGACGTTTTTGAGAGGAACCTAATGAAAAATTACAAGTCAGTTTTAGAGTCAAAGTTAGAGATGTACAGCACAGAAACAGACCCTTTGGTCCAACTCGTCGATGCCGACCAAATATTGTAAATTAATGTAGTCCCATTTGTCAGCCCTTGGCCTATATTCCCCCAAACCCTTCCTATTCATATACCCATCCAGATGCCTTTTAAATGTTGTAATCGTACGAGTCTCCTCCTCTTCCTCTGGCATCTCATTCCATGCACAAACCCCATCTGTGAAAAAGCTGACCTGCCGCCCCCCCCCCCTTAGGTTCTTTTTAAATCTTTCCCCTCTCATCCTAAACCTATGCCCTCTAGTTCTGGATTCATCCACCCCAGGGAAAATAATTTACCCTTTCCATGCCCCTCATGATTTTATAGACTTGTATAAGGTCACCCCTCAGCCTCTGACATTCTAAGGAAGACAGCCCCAGCCTACTCAGCCTTTCCCTATTACTCAAACACTCCAACCCTAGCAACATTCTTGTCATCTTTTCTGATAAATTTCAAGTTTCACAACATCCTTCCTATAGGACAGAGACCAGAATTACACATAATATTCCTAAAGTGGCATGATTAATTACTTGTACAGACTGGGGAATGGGCAAAATGGAGTTAATATCTTTCAACTGGTCTGTTTTGCCATTCAATGACCCCCCCCCCCCCCCCCCCCCCAAATATTATGTTTGTAATACAATAACAAGAAGGCTGCTTCTTTGTCACATGCCTGGCTGCCTTTAATTCAATCATTTATTGATCTGTATTAAAGAATATTGAATAAAGCTTATCACATACCGTCAATTTTAAGGGAGAGGCAGATAGAAACTATTATCAAATATAATCTTGTAAGCGTCCTAACAAATAGGTTATATTAAATTTACTCCAAGTAGCTGATAAAAAGAGCTGAACTATATGAGCTATTCCTCAAGTAACCTTAGCCATTTTAAGCTGCTTTGCTTAGGAGGTACCTGAGCAGTGACCAGAAAGGAATGTGACATGGCATGTTAGTAGATTAATATTCTAACTGCTGTAGAAATTAAATATCCCAAGAGCTGCATAAAATGTTAGGCAACATTATATCATTTGTGTCTCAATTGAGAACATGGTTGATTTGCAAGCTTCCAAATGAGAGACGTGTATAATCTTTGAAATGATTGTCAAATGTGAGTTGGCAATACACAATTAACTAGCCTTTGTTTTCAACAACATCTGTAACCACCTTCACAACATCTTTTCTAAATTAATTACAAATAATTAATGATTCCAATTTGCCACTTATTTTAAAGTTAACATTCCCCTGAAAGGGTAGGTATTTGTAAAGTAAATTGGAGACTGGCCATGAACTGATGAGCCATTCATTCATGACGCAAGTTCTTGGTCAAGATCCAAGCCAGGCACCATTGCAAAACTCTCCTTTCCCTGTCAAAGTAGTTTTTCAGTAAATGTTCATGACCAGTGGGTACATGGTTTTGGGACAAAGTTGTCATTCGTTTCAACACATTCATTATTTTAATGTGCACATAATAGAAAATGTTTTTTATTAACTTCAAGAAGCTTCCAACAGGCATGTCTTCATGTACTAAGAGGAGGTAGTGATATTTCATGAGTTCTTTTGATTTTCATGCTGTAATTTAGGCTGAAATCTTTAGAATAAAATTCTCATTGGAACATTTCAGTGCTGGCTTGTGTAGATGGTTATGCTTCATTTGGCCTGAAGTCTACTATATTTGAGAAGTGAATGGATGTCATTATTAAAGCTTTATGTGGTGATGGTAAGAGATATCTCTGGGGGATAAAGGAACTTTTAAATCATTCAGTTTGGCAAGATTTTCAACTGATTTATTGTTATTTTTTTCCTGTCAAGGAACACTTAGTATAAACTAACACTTTTATAATGGACCATAATTTGGTGCTACTTGTTTCACCCTCCCACCTTCAATTTCTTCCTCTAAAAGTTGCTGGAAGTACATTATGTCCCAGTGAAGACTACAAAATATTTAGGATCTTGGTACATAAGGGAAGCAGCTTAATCAAGAGAGAAACAGGAACAACCGAGAAGGAAAATGTGTGAAATAGAGTTTGATTCAACACAGAAGTAGTAGTAGTCAGGAAAAATATTGGGCTAATGTGGAAAAAAAGAGACCAAGGGAAAATAATGGAAAATGTTTTTAAGATTTAGCAATTGTTAGAGGCCCAACTGTTTGCAAGAACTTAAGTTCCTCCTTTTAAAAAATCACTTTCAATGCTAAAATTAATCTTAACTTCAAGTTCTAATTAGCAATTGATGGGTAAATAAGTTAATTTATTGAAATCCCAAAGGTGAACTGTAGTTTGTGTGAAGTTCATATCGATTGACATTAATAGCCCTAAATTTGTAATTACCCCTTAAATTGCTGGCTGATTTACACAATAATAAGAAATCAATTATTTTCACAGCAAATTTTAACCATTATATGTAGCTAATCCTTCCACCCATTCACCAATTTGTAATTCTAAAAACCTGTAACATTATGCTGGGATAGCATTGCAGTAAGTTTTTGACTTAACTTGGCTGTTGGTTTTAATAATTTATTTATTATGGTTGAAATTAAAGCTTTAGCTAGAAAGTCTGATTGAGACCAAAGTTCTGTTTTAAAAAGTGTGTAATACATCTTAACCACCACAATTTAATGTAAGGGCGCAATCTTTACAACAGCTGCTGAAACATCTGTATGGGTGGACAACAACTTGGAGTCCCTGTAAATTTTGACAACTTGCTGACTTAAGGTCTGTTTATTATTAATGTGGAATATTATGCAATGAAAACTTTCAGGAAAAGAAATTATTTGGTGTGGCTTGTTTTCTTTCACAGTTATTTTAAGTCTCCAGATATAGAAAGCAGTAAAATTACTAACAGTTCCAAAGTTATATATTGATCAAGCTCAATAATGACATGGGTTTTGTTTAGTAGTAATGAAATTTTTTGCATGTGAATGATAATTTGAAAAATATAGGTATAACACAAGCTATTACTATTTTCCTCCCTGAACTTGGAATGCAGCTGCTATTTATGTTTTTGTTTATGGGATGTGGGAATCACTATTAAGGCCCACATGTGTAATCCATCTCTGATTTCTTTGCCACACCATTTTAGAAGGCACTTAGGAATTAACCACACCTACTATGGGTTCAAAAGAGCCAGATAAATATGGCAGATTTCCTTTCCTGAAGAACATTAGCAAGCCAGATGGGTTTTTACAACAATCGGTGAGTTTCAATGTGACCATTGCCAAGACCAGTTTTCAAGTCCAGAGTTATTTTTTGAATTCATATTCCATCTTGTTGAGATTTGAACCTGTGTCCCTGTTAATCTGAGTCTCCAGATTACTCAGCCAGTGACATGACCACTACATCACTGCCCACCAATAAATAATCCCTAATGAAAAAAAATGCATAGCAGTTGTCCTAAGAAAAAGAATGGTTCCGGGAAGAACTTCACTGGAAAACCAACCAATACTGTAAGAAAAATTATTTCCTGCAAGTCTTGTTGCAAATATGGCTGAAGTTGCCAGGAATATTAAATGTAGTTTTGTTCAAATACTAATGAATTACAGTGAAGTTTTTCTTTAAGTACTAAGTTCGTTGAAAAATGCTAAATATCTACAACATTACATTTTCATAATTTTTGTAAAGTGTTTTATTTGCTGGTAAACATACTATGTATTTTCTGCTGTTGGAGTCACTTGTGTTTCTTGATTTGATACTTTTAGTCTCTGACTGTGTTTAGGTCTTGTCAAAATTGGTAAATTTTCTGGTGGGTACAGAGGAAGCATTAAATGTACCAGTAAGAAGTATAAGAAAATGTTTTTACACTAGTAATCGCAAACATAACAGAATAGAAGAAGTCATGAACACAGATTCTGACTTTACAATAAAATGGGCTTTTTACTAAATGACACTTACATACAGAAACCAACACTAAAAATATAAGACTTGAAATACCCATCAGATACGGCAGCGATTGTGGCGATAATGATTTCATGTCTTCAGTCAAATTCTTAATTAACGGCAGCCACTGATACAGAGAAAGGATTACTTGTTAATGAAGCACATTTACATTAAAACTGATTGTTCTGCTTCAAATGCGTGCTGCACTCCCAAGTTTGTTACTTTTTGTCAGGGCTGTTATGATCCCAGCTGATATTACTACGAGTCAAAGTAATATCTGAAATCTGGATTGATAGATCATGTTTTGTTTTAGTTTTAACGAGAATGAAACATAAGCACAGTGTTGCAAGTTTGTTTTTAACAGTAAAAAAGAAATTTAGGGTTTTTGTGGTGCAGTGGGAGTGTCCCTACCTCTGGATCTGAATACCTGAATTCAGAAATGACACAACACATTTGAACAGTTGGTTGAAATATCTAAAACAGAAATTTATTTAAAAACCATTCTTTTGCCAGTTTCATCTATCTTTTTTTGTTAAGTATCAGTATTTATTTCTGTGGAATTTGTTTTAAACAATATTCAGAATATGTCAACAGTGAAAAGAAGAAATAGTCATTATATTTGTTTTCTAATCTCTATTTTTCCTCAGGCCTTTTTCAAATCTCTGAGAACAAAGTAGCAGTTTTGCTTTTAGCCGGTGGGCAAGGAACACGTCTTGGAGTAACCTATCCTAAAGGAATGTACAATGTCGGTTTACTATCAAGAAAAACACTTTTTCAAATTCAAGCCGAACGAATTCTGAAACTTCAGCAGTTGGCATCGGAGCAATTTGGGCACAAATGCACTATTCCATGGTCAGTGTGGTAATCCACTTTAGATTTTGAACTCAAGTATGTTAATTTAACTGTGGATGTAAAATTTTGAAGTAATAGTGTATTCCTTGCAGCTGCAGAATTAAAATGATCACTTACAAAGAGGATGTAGATTGAATTCAGTTTGTCATGGTTTAAATTGACAAATCAGTGTTTTGCTTGTTACAATGTTGATTTAGCAGTATCTCTCTTGTGTGCTGAATATAGAAACAGCAATTGTATGTCAAAGATTAGGGAGGCGGAAAAAAGGAACATGGGGAGCCCTTGCAGAGCTTTTAGAAGACTTACATAAAAATAAGTCTCACCCTCTTGTTTATTTGATATGGGATTAATTCAGAATGACCAGTTTCAAAATTAACTGTTTTAATTCAGAATTAAGTATTAAATATAATTCCTATGGATTATGGGGCAACAAAGTGTATGTTAATGTGAGAATGATTTTGGATGAGAAAAAAAACTAACTCCCATTTTGGAGATTTT
This sequence comes from Chiloscyllium punctatum, assembly GCF_047496795.1. Classification (NCBI taxonomy): domain Eukaryota; kingdom Metazoa; phylum Chordata; class Chondrichthyes; order Orectolobiformes; family Hemiscylliidae; genus Chiloscyllium; species Chiloscyllium punctatum. The sequence goes on along the minus strand of NC_092745.1, from coordinate 54,722,267 downwards.
TATTTGCTTCAGTTCTCTCTCCACTGTAGATATTTTTTGGTGTCTGTTTTTGAGATTGCACAGAGCTTATTCCCTGTGTTTGAGAAGGTAAATTAATTTTCACTGTAAGTAGCTTGCTCCAAGATCAAGCAGTGATCTAACTTCAGTTTTATCATATGGTGTCATCAAAGGTGTGCGTAGCTGACCATCACCACCATCCATCCACCTAACTGAAGTGGGTGTTATAGCATTACCCAGAATGTATCCACCACCGAACAGCCTTTCAACCTTCAAATGGTTAGAAGTACAGCCCATCCTGTCTCCCAATCACACTGTGGTGTGGACAGTGTAATGCTCAGATCAAGTAGTCTGTCAATGCCTGTTAATTATCTTTTTTGAGATTCCTATTGGAATGAGGTGGTGGTGAGCTAGCATGTCTAACAGGTGGTAGTAAAATTAATGATGGAGTCTTTGATGGAAGTTTCTTTTGAAGAAGGCTTGGCAAGTTGCTGAAAGTGAATTACTTTTATTCTGAAGCTAACAATATTTTCTAGAATCTTCTACAGAGATTTTTCTATTTACAGAAAGTATAGGAAAGTGTGAGGTTATACACTTTGGGAAGAATAGAGGTGTATAATATATTCCCAATGGGGAAAGGCTTCAGAAATCTGAAGTACAAAGGGACTCAGGAGTCTTAGTTCAGGATTCTCTTAAGGTTAACCTGCAGGTCCATATGGCAATTAGGAAGTCAAATGCAATGATTGCATTCATTTCAAGAGGGCTAGAATTTAAGAGCGGGGATGTACAGCTGAGGCTTGGTAAGGCTATGGTCAGATTGCACTTGGAATATTGTGAGCAATTTTGGGCCCTTAATCTAAAGAATGAGATGCTGGCCTTGGATGGGGTTCAGAGGAGATTTACAAGAATGATTCCAGGGATAAAGGGCTTTTCATGAAGAGGACTTTTGATCTGTACTTGATGAATTTTAGAAGGGTGGGGGATCTGATTGAAACTTACAGAATATTGAGAGAATGGACATAAACAAGATGTTTTATATGTGGAAGAGGCTAGGACCAGAAGGTGTGATATCAGTGAAGGATGATCTTTTATAACTGAGGTAAGGAGGAATTTCTTCAGCTAGAGACTGGTGAATTTATGGAATTCATTGTCACAGATGGCTGTGGAGGCCAAGTCATTGAGTGTATTTAAGATAGGTTCTTGATTGGCGGGGGGAGGGTCAAAGTTTATGGGTAGAAGGCCAAAGAATAGGGTTGATAAATATAGTCATGATTGAATGACAATGGGCCAAATGGCTTAATTCTGATCTTATATCTTATGGCTTAAGACTTTCTATTGTTTTTGTACCAAATTTTAAAACAAAATGTTATTGTGAAAAAGACCTCAATGTACCACTTACTTCCTCTCAGCTTGATACAACATACTTAATGGCATAACTTCATGATTCTCTATGAGGATTTTGTGTTTGAATCATCAAACATCTTTTTCTGATGCCTGTTATTTTCAAATAAGTATTATAGTATGCTGCTGCCTTGGGTCATATTTCTATATAATTTTAATGTTCCTAAAAATGTTTTTTTAACCGCACTATGATCAAATGTGGAATTCTTAAAAGTATTATATGCCTTTCTTTCAATCACAGGTATATCATGACCAGTAGTCGGACAATGGAATCTACAAAAGAATTTTTCACTCTGAATGGCTACTTTGGTTTACAGGAAGGAAATGTCATCTTTTTCCAACAGGGAATGTTACCAGCTATGACTTTTGATGGGAAAGCTATCCTTGAAGGCAAAAGCAAAATTTCACTGGCACCAGGTTGGTGAAAACTTTGGGCAAACTGTGGAAATGTCAGTTTGATATTACAACAAGCAGATTGGTTAAATCATAAATGAATACCTGGTTGTAGCAGTGTTCTCTCCTTGTCCAACGTGAATTCAGATGTTTCCTTGCTAATGTTGTCGTTTTACACAATATCATAATTAGATATTGACCAACTTTATGAAGACTCAAAGATATTCCTAATGGCAGATTTTAGTTTGTTTTCTAATAGAAAACAAACCATTGAACATTCTTCCAAAATTGTTCAAAAAAGTAAATAGGAAGACAAAAAAATCATTCAGTTAGATCGTAGGTAACCTATTCCTCCGAAGCATTTGCATTCGCTCCATAAACCTTGAAAGTCTTACCTAATTCAGGTGTTCAAGTTTAAAAGTGCGATGGACTTATCATCCACAGAGTTTTGGAAATGCAAACTTCAAATTTCAATTTTAATTTTGGTGGGTTTGGTGATAGTGAAAATGTACTTCTCCTTTTGAAATAAAGGAACATACTGAAAACATTCTGCAGGCTTGCAAAGAGACACAGAAGTGACATTTCAGTCTACGACTTCACATCAGAATTTTTAAGTATCGGAAATGTAATGGATTTTTTTTAGCCGGAGAGCCTTGGAAGAACAAAGAGGGGGATTGTTATAAGATAAACATCCCTGATTTTGTTTCGTTTTAGTTTAAATTTTAATTTGCAATCATGTCCCCAAGTTCTGGATTTCATAACCTTAAAAAATAGTTCTTGTTCATTTTGGCTACTGAATCCCATTGTCATTTCAAACCTCAAGTTAGGCTTAAAATTGATCATTCTGTATCCTGTTAAACTCAAAGGAATATGAATCAGGTTTTAGTGAGCTTTCCTCAGATTAACACTTGTTAACCAAGTAAATCTATGCTGTTACCTTCCAAGGCCAATAAACCTTTCCTTAACTTTAGTTCCCTTGTTAAGTACGTGAAATTTAACCCAGCCTTCACAGAACTGAAACATTCTCTTTCTTTGGTATCCTTTTGATTGTTTTATGCTGTTATAGTCGTAGAGATGTACAGCATGGAAACAGACCCTTCGGTCCAACTTGTAACACCCTCTGCATGAAAAGGTTGGCCCGCCAGGGCGTGAGGTTGCAGATTGTGCTGGAGTACAATTCTACTGTTGAACATCCCACAGCACCTCATGGATGTTCAGTCTTGAGTTGCTTGATCTATTCAAAGTGTACCCCATTTAGCACGAGCTTTTAATGACTTGTACACATGGACAACTAAATCCCTTACTGTTTAAAAAATTATTTCAGTTTGGTTGTCTTTCTTCTGAAGAAAATGACCTCTCATCCTCAAAGTAAAATCTTCTGCTTTAGTTCTGTTTACTTGCGACTCTACAAGATAAGTAATGGAAATGCCTTTTAAAAATGCTGGATCATTTGTTTGAATTCTCAAGTTTTTTCAAGATAGAAATATTGAGTATTACTCCACAGCTAATCCCATTATGATAATGTTATCTATAGTATAGATTTGTAAACTTAAATGTGTTTGATTTGTTTGTTGTAACATTTTTGAGCAAAAGAACCATACTTTCGCAATCCTATGAGATGTTGAGAACTTTGTTTCAATTGATATTGTTGTAATGTTTAAGGCAGTAATTGGCAAATGAGTTTGCTGTCAGTCTATGCTTGACCAAGAGCAAAAGTTATGGAAGGAGTCATCAGTAGTCTCATTGATGCTTAATTTGAATTAGATTAGATTCCCTACAGTGTGGAGACAGGCCCTTTAGCCCAACAAGTCCATGCCGACCCTCTGAAGAGTGATCCACCCAGACGCTCTGACTAATGCACCTAACACTATGGGCAATTTAGCATGGCCAATTCACCTGACCTGCACATCTTTGGATTGTGGGAGAAAACTGGAGCACCCGGAGGAAACCCACACAGACACGGGGAGAATGTGCAATCTCCACACAGACAGGTACCTGAGGCCGGAATTGAACCTGGGACCCTGGTGATGTGAGGCAGTAGTGCTAACTACTGAGCTACCGTGCTGCCCTTTTCTGCCAGGCCAATTCAGCATCTGACCTCATTAAACCTTGCTCCAAACATGGTTAAAAAGCTGAACTCTAAATGTGAGGTCAAAGTTACTGCTCTTGACATCAGGGCAGCATTTCACTGACTGTCATTAAGGAGCTCTAGCAAAAGTGAATTTGATGGAAATCTGGGATAAATGCCTCCACTAATTGGACTTAGGCTAAAGAAGGTGATTATGAATTGTCAGACATCAAATCACCTCAACCCTGGGACATCACTGCAGGAGTTCCTTAGAGAAATATTCTAGCCTCAAGTATCTAATGCTACTAAATCAATGACCCTCCTTCCAATATTTGGTCAGAAGTGAGGATGTTCGCTGATTGCACAATGGTAACTATTTGTGTATCCAAGGACTTGTTCAGATCTTGGGAAAGGTTCCCTAATTTATTATGGTTTCAGGCAGAATACTCCAAGTCACTCAATTGGCACCCAATCTCATATATTCACTCTCTGCCGCAGGTGCACAGTGGCACCAGCTTGTACCATCTACAAGGTACACTGAAACATCTCACCAAGGCTCCTTACATAGCAGCTTCAAAATCTACAAGTTTTCCTCCAAGCCCCAGACCATCATATATTACCATTCCTGGAAATTCCTTCATGACATAATTTACCTGTCACCTTCCAAGCTATACCCCCAGCCCCAACCCCTCCCATTTATCTCTCAGCCCCCTCATTCCTGATGAAGGGCTTATTCCTGAAACATCGATTCCCCTGCTCTTCAGATGCTGCCTGACCTGCTGTGCTTTTCCAGCATCACACTCCCGACTCTCATCTTTGGCATCTACGGTCCTCACTTTCTCCTAGCACGTTGAGTGAACCTACACATGGACTGCAGCAGTTCAAGAAAGTGGCACTCCATCACTTTGTAAGGGCAGTTGAGGAATGACAAAAACCTGCTGATGAATGAGTATATAAAAATACTTGTGGTCATCTTGAATCACTACCTTCAACTCTAAAGTTAAAAATCACAACACCAGGTTATAGTCAACAGGTTTAATTGGAAGCATACTAGCTTTCGGAGCGACGCTCCTTCATCAGGTGATTGTGGAGGACTCGATCGTTACACAGAATTTATAGCAAAAATTTGCAGTGTGATGTAACTGAAATTATACATTGAAGAATTGATTGTCTGTTAAGCCTTTCATCTGTTAGAATACGGTGATAGTTTCACTTCTTTCATGTGTAAATCACAAAACCCTTTTTTTTAAAAAAAAGTTGCATTCTCGGGTTAGCTGTTAACAATGGTGATAGCTAGACAATATGTTGAAGGTGTTAGCCCCCTGTGTTCTCTGTCTATGACCTGATGTTTAGATTGATTCCAATCTAAAAAGTGAGATAACAGAGTTTTACACAAATTCATGCAGTTTTTGAGCTCGGAGTTCTACATGAATGTATGTAGTTTTTGAGCAAAGTGCAACGTAACTCTGCAAGTACAAAAAAATTCACCACACAAAATATGTGTGCATGTGGGTCTTTGTCTTTCTGTGTGTGTGTGTCTGTCTGGGGTGGGGGTTGTGAGTGCGAGAAAGTGTGTGTGTGTATATGTACAGAGTGTCTTAAGTCTGTGTGGGAGTGTGTCTATAAGGGTGTGTGTGGGTGTGTGTGGTGCAATGGTGATCACCTGTAATGTGACATGAACCCAAGGTCCCGTACACACACACACTTTCTCGCACTCACAACCCCCACCCCAGACAGACACACACAAAGACCCACATGCACACATATATTTTGTGGTGAATTTTTTTGTACTTGCAGAGTTATATTGCAATTTGCTCAAAAACTGCATACATTCATGTAGATCTGCACATGTGTTGTTGGAAAAGCACAGCAGGTCAGGTAGCATCCAAGGAACAGGAGAATCGACGTTTCAGGCATCAGCCCTTTTTCAGGAATGAGGAACATGTGTCCAGCAGGCTAAGATAAAAGGTAGGGGGGGGGGGGGGGCGTTGGGAATGCGATAGGTGGAGGGAGGTCAAGGTGAGGGTAATAGCCTGGAGTGGGGTGGGGAGGTCATGAAGAAGATTGCATGTTAGGAAGGCGGTGCTGAGTTCGAGGGCTTTGACTGAGACAAGGTGGGGGTAGGGGAAATGAGGAAACTGAAGAAATGAGTTCATCCCTTGTGGTTGGAGGGTTCCCAGGCGGAAGATGAGGCGCTCTTCCTCCAACCGTCATGTTGCCATGGTCTGGCGATGGAGGAGTCCAAGGACCTGCATGTCCTTGGTGGAGTGGGAGGGGGAGTTAAAGTGTTGAGCTACGGGGTGGTTGGGTTGGTTGGTCCGGGTGTCCCAGAGGTGTTCTCTGAAACGTTCTGCAAGTAGGCGGCCTGTCTCTCCAATATAAAGGAGGCCACACAGCGGATGCAATAGATGATGTGTGTGGAGGTGCAGGTGAATTTGTGGCGGATATGGAAGTGTCCCTTGGGGCCTTGGAGGGAGGTAAGGGGGGAGGTGTGGGTGCAAGTTTTGCATTTCTTGCGGTTGCAGGGGAAGGTGCTGGGAGTGGAGGTTGGGTTGGTGGGGGGTGTGGACCTGACGAGGGAGTGGTCTTTTCGGAACGCTGATAGGGGAGGGGAGGGAAATATGTCCCTGGTGGTGGGGTCCGTTTGGTGATGGCGGATGATACGTTGGTCATGGAGGTTGGTGGGGTGGTAGGTGAGGACCAGTGGGGTTCTGTCCTGGTGGCGGTTGGAGGGGCGGGGCTCAAGGGCGGAGGAGCGGGAAGTGGAAGAGATGCGGTGGAGGGCATCGTCGACTACATCTGGGGGGAAATTGCGGTCCTTGAAGAAGGAGGCCATCTGGGTGGTACGGTTTTGGAACTGGTCTTCCTGGGCACAGATGTAGTGGAGAAAAAGGAATTGGGAATATGGGATGGCGTTTTTACAGGGGGCAGGGTGGGAGGAGGTGTAGTCTAGGTAGCTGTGGGAGTCGGTCGGTTTATAGTAAATGTCCGTGTCAATTCAGTCACCCGAGATGGAAATGGAAAGGTCTAGGAAGGGGAGGGAGGAGTCTGAGACGGTCCAGGTGAATTTGAGGTCGGGGTGGAAAGTGTTGGTAAAGTGGATGAACTGTTCAATCTCCTCAACCTCCTCTTGGGAGCACGAGGCAGCGCCGATACAGTCATCGATGTAGCGGAGGAAAAGGTGGGGGGTGGGGCCAGTGTAACTGCGGAAGATGGACTGTTCCACATATCCTACGAAGAGGCAGGCATAGCTGGGGCCCATGCGGGTGCCCATGGCTACTCCTTTGGTTTGGAGTAAGTGGGAGGATTGGAAAGAGAAGTTGTTCAGGGTGAGGACCAGTTCAGTCAGTCGAAGGAGGGTGTCGGTGGAAGGGTACTGGTTGGTACGGCGGGAAAGGAAGAAGCGGAGGGCTTTAAGTCCTTCGTGATGGGGGATGGATGTCCATGGTGAAGATAAGGCGTTGGGGACCGGAGAAGCGAAAATCATGGAGGAGGTGAAGGGCGTGGTTCATGTCCCGAACGTAGGTGGGGAGTTCTTTGGACTAAGGGGGACAGGACCGTGTCGAGGTATGCAGAGATGAGTTCGGTGGGGCAGGAGCAGGCTGAGACAATGGGTTGGCCGGGGCAGTCAGGTTTGTGGATTTTGGGCAGGAGGTAGAAACGGGCGGTGCGGGGTTGTGGGACTATGAGGTTGGAGGCGGTGGATGGGAGATCCCTTGAGGTGATTAGGTTCTGGATGGTCTGGGAGATGATAGTTTGGTGGTCGGAGGTGGGGTCATGGTCAAGGGGGCAGTAGGAGGAGGTGTCTGCGAGCTGGCGTTTAGCCTCAGCGGTGTAAAGGTCGGTGCGCCAAACTACTACCGCGCCTCCCTTGTCTGCTGGTTTGATGGTGAGGTTGGGGTAGGAACGGAGGGAGTGGAGGGCTGCAAGTTCCGAGGGTGAGAGGTTGGAGTGGGTGAGAGGGGTGGAGAAGTTGAGGCGGTTAATGTCGTGGCGACAGTTGGCTATGAAGAGATCGAGAGCAGGTAAGAGGCCAGCACGGGGTGTCCAGGTGGATGGGGTGTGTTGGAAGTGGGAGAAAGGGTCGTCAGAGGGTGGGCGAGAATCTTGGTTGGAGAAGTAGGCACGGAGGCGAAGGCTGCGGAAGAATTGTTCGATGTCACACCGCATGTTGAACTCGTTAATTCGAGAGCATAGGGAAATGAAGGTGAGGCCTCTGCTGAGGACTGATCTTTCATCCTCAGAGAGGGGTAGATCTGGAGGGAGGTTCTACATTCATGTAGAACTCCGAGCTCAAAAACTGCATGAATTTGTGTAAAACTCTGTTATCTCACTTTTTAGATTGGAATCAATCTAAACATCAGGTCATAGACAGAGAACACAGGGGGCTAACACCTTCAACATATTGTCTAGCTATCACCATTGTTAACAGCTAACCCGACAATGCAACTTTAAATAAAAGGGTTTTGTGATTTACACATGAAAGAAGTGAAACTATCACTGTATTCTAACAGATGAAAGGCTTAACAGACAATCAATTCTTCAATGTATAATTTCAGTTACATCACACTGCAAATTTTTGCTATAAATTCTGTGTAACGATTGAGCCCTCCACAGTCACCTGATGAAGGAGCGTCGCTCCGAAAGCTAGTATGCTTCCAATTAAACCTGTTGGACTATAATCTGGTGTTGTATGATTTTTAACTTTGTACACCCCAGTCCAACACCGGCATCTCCGAATCATACCTTCAACTCAGCTTTTATAACTGTATGTTCTTGCAACACCACCAGCAGTCATTAAGTGGCGCTTTAGTCTTGCTTGCCAGCCATTCTGCAACAACTTTGTACCGTTGTTGATTTGTAGAGTTGCTGTTGTCTTTCCTCATTTTTGGAAATTTTGCCAAGTTTCAAATTCACAATGTACAGAATTTAAAGCTTGCCATTGTACTATGTACATTGCAGGAATCGATGTATATAAAGTATTCTGTTTTTTAGATGGGAATGGAGGCCTTTATCGAGCACTTCGAAATCAGAAGATTGTGGAGGATATGGAAAAACGAGGCATTGGTTTTATTCATGTATACTGTGTGGACAATATTCTTGTTAAAGTTGCTGATCCAGCTTTCATTGGTTTCTGTATTAAGCAGCAAGCTGACTGTGGAGCTAAGGTATGTGTATTCTCCTGGCAATGAATGATACAATCCAGTTTATAACTTGCTGAGATGTGATTATCTGCTCTTTTGGGTGGACATAAAAGATCTCAGCAATGAGAGCTGGAGAGTTTGAGAGAATGCAGAGGAGATTTATCAGAATAGTATCAAGAATGGAGAATTTAACTTATGATGGAAGATTGGAGAACTGGCCTTGTTCTCTATCTAAAAGAACATTTACTTTGAAAACTGAAAGATGTCAGATACAAATTTCTCCAAATTGATTCCAATAGGACTTTCTGGTTTTATTTGCTGACTGGTCTCCTTAAAACAAAATATTTCTACTGACAGAAGGGTCTGTATCTAGAGTGTTTATCTTAAGAACTGGAATTGAGAAGCGTTCTTAATGAAAATGTAATAATCTGGGATAACAGCATAATGTTGGATGCAGTTTCAATAGTAACTTTCTAACTAAGGAATTGGAATTATACAGAGGAAGTAAAAGTTGCAGATTTTTGAGGAAAAGAGCAGAATATTGGGACTAATTTGGTTGCTCTTTCAAAGAACTGCATAGAATTGATAGGCTGAATGATGTCTTTTTGTGTTGTTTAATTCTAAAGTCTGTCTTAACTACTGGGAAAAAAATGTCAACACCATTTTTATGCAACATCGCCACAACACTTGATATCTTTAATATCTGGAATTATATTGATCTCTGTCTTGTCGATACTTAATAACTGAGCCACCATTGGCCGTGCACTCACTTGTGGATGCCAGTATTTTGATATTTAAAACAAAAACTTCAGAAATGTTCTGAAGAAAGGTCGCTGAAATTCTGGTAACACCAGAATGTTAACTGTTTTCTTTCCACAACGTTTTCAGACCTGAGTTTTTCTAGCAATTTTTGTTTTTGCTTTTCGTTTCCAGCATTTGCATTCTGTTTTTTTTGTTTTGATAGATAAACATTGTCCTCTTGCTTGTTCACCAGGTTTTTAAAATGTTTCCTGATGTGACTTATGATACGAGTTCATGCTAGTTTGTGAGATTAGATCATTTGTAAACTAGATTTTATTTTCTCAACAAAAGGTAGTTTTTCTTTTTGCTGTATTGGCATTGAATAACTGGTCTGATTTTGATGCAGGATATATCTTTAAAAATCAAATATTATTAGCTGCGCAGTTTTTATTCTGTTAAAAGGCTGGTTTTAACTGCATGATTGGGTGGAGCATGCCTGTTCATTCATGATTCCGAATTCTTGAGTCATTGGGCGGGGGGGGGGGGGAAGGTTTTGGTGCTAATTTTCATTGAACTAATGAGCTGTAAGTAGCCTGCTACAGCTAAATGGATCGGGGGTGGAGATTGAATAACTTGTTGAACCAGCCAACAAGTGGTGGGTACGTGAAGTTTGGAAGACCATTATATGTAATGGTAGAAAATTGGCAGTGGCGGAGACAGTTTTGTGTATAGGCTGTAGCAATTTCTTTTAAGGTTGCTGAAAGCACTGCTCATCAACATGTTCTGCCTGTTATTATTGCAAAATTGTACTTGTGATCTTGTGGGCACCATTGAGTCCATACTTGCAGAATTAATGAGCATTCTTTAAGAGGAAAAAACAGCAGCATAATGGATGAGGTGGGCACAGAACAGTATAATAAGTGCAACCCTCACAGTTTAGGCCTTGCAGTGCTCCAATTTCACTGAGTGAGTCACTTCTTTGTATGCATAGAGATTGAGAGAACATTCACTGAAAGTATTACTGGTGTCATTAAGCCTAGAAAATGGAAGAACTCAACATTTTGATCATTTTTTCTGCTGTGATCATACGGATGGATATTTTAATTCGAGCAAAATACTTGTGTTAGATCCCATTCGTTTTGTATTTTTCATCCAACATTTTTAATGTTTTCTTGGTGTTACCAAAAGAAATGCCAACTTTAAAATAAGCTTGGAAGCTTTACATAAAATAGAATAAATTGAAAGTAATGTGGATTTTTAAAAGTGAATGCTCAATTTTTGCAGTTGTACAGCTTTGGCTAAAATTCTAAAATTTATTAATCTGTTTTCTTGTAACGAAGAAATACTATGGTTGCCTGTTGTTGTGAAGCTGCATTGAATAATGGATTCTTGTGAAATTGTGTTTAATTTCCAGGTTGTAGAAAAGACCAATCCAACTGAGGCTGTTGGTGTTGTATGTAAAGTAAATGGCTTGTATCAAGTTGTGGAATACAGTGAAATCACCCTAGTTACTGCACAGAGAAGGAATGCTGATGGACGTCTAACATTCAATGCAGGGAACATATGCAATCATTTCTTTACACTGCAGTTCTTAAAGAACATTGTTAAGTATGTTAATGCATTTGGAACTATTCTGTAAAATTATAGCTGTGTTCAGAATGGATCGTGTAAATATTCAACTTAGTGTGATTGAATGAGTTGGTTTACTTTTTCTCTGTCAGAGACTATGAACCTAAATTGCGATACCATGTTGCCCAAAAGAAGATTCCTTATATTGATGAAAATAGTCAGCAAATCAAACCAGACAGTCCTAATGGAATCAAGTTGGAGAAGTTTGTATTTGACATCTTTCAGTTTTCAAAGTAAGTGTTTTTTTTGATAAAATTGTTTCAATACATTTTTCTTCCTGTAATTAGGGTCTCGAGTTTTGTTATGGTTCATACAATATCTTAGCCAGGTTGTTATGCTTTACTTGCAAATTTGGGGAATAAATATTGTCAGTTATTGGATTATATGGAGTTGTAGGCAACAGAGTCTTGCTCAGTCCTGGTTATCCCCCTGATATGAACGGTCACTTAGACTCAACGTAAATGGAAGGGCCGGCTTTTCATTTGCATGCATGAAATGTGATTTGTAAGACTGCTATGGATAGGAAAGCAACATTAACATTATTCAAAGACAGTCATTGCTGAGTTTCTCTTTTAGGAACTTGGGCCAATTTTGTCTTGTTTCTACTGGGTTAAGCCCTTATTTTTTTCTTTGTGCTGAATGGCGAATTGTTTTGAACTGAATGTTTCAACAGTCACAGCATTATTTTTAACAACTTTGATTAAAAAATTGTTCAAACTTTGTTTATTTCATGTTTTTTGTTAGCTTTTTAATCAGATATTTTAATAGTTTTGCACCACTCAGCCTGTTCATTTTCTTAACAAACCTTTTTTAAACAATTAGTTGCATTGCAAGCTGCAAAGAATCTGTGAGGTGCCATTCCATTAGATACCTTTTAATGTCAAGAGGTTACGGGAACCAGTACACTCTCTCTTTAGCAGAATTAAAATAATATAAAAGTAAGTTTATGTTTGAGTTTTGTTATATGCAGTATGAAGACAGGAAACTTCCAGCTGGATGTGTTCTTGGTCTCCGCATCCTTAGTCAGCTCACTAAACTTCTGAAATACAGTATTTTTTTGTACTCCTGAGAAGCTAAAACTATTCATAGTCATACAGAATGGAAACAGACCCTTTGGTCCAATCAGTCCATGCTGATCATAATCTCAAACTAAACTAGTACCACCTGTCTCTTAAATGTTGTAATTGTACCAGCATCCACACTTTCTCAGGAAGTTTATTCCACATGCGAACCACCCACTCTTTTTAAAAAAAAATACATCATGTCTTTTTTAAATCTCTCTCCTCTCACCTTAAAAATGTGTCCCCTGTCTTGAAATCTCCCATCCTAGGGACAAGTCAGCTATCATTAACTGTATCTATACTTCTCATTTATAAATTTTTATTAGGTGGCCTCTCAATCTCCTATGCTTCAGTGAACAAAATCCAACCTTTCTTTATAATTCAAACCTTCCATACCTGGCGACATCTTGGTAAATCTCTTCAGAACCCCCTCACACTTGATAAATTCTTCCTATAACTGGGTGACCAGAACTCGACACAGTATTCCAGAAGAGACCTCATCAATATCCTGTACAACCTCAACATGACTTCCCAACTCCTATATTCAAAGGACTGAACAATGAAGACAAGTGTGCCAAATGCCTCTTTAACTACCCTGTCTATATGTGGTGCACACTTCAAAGAGTAATGTTCCCCCAGGTCCCTCTGTTCTACAGCACTACCCAAGGCCCTACCATTAATTGTATAAGGCCTACCCTTGATTGTTGTACCAAAATGCAATACCTCATATTTATCCAGATTGAACTCCATCTGCCATTTTTCAGCCTCCAGTCCATAAAGCGACACTCCACCATTACTCTGCCTCCTGAAGTTAAGCCAATTATGTATCCAGTTGGCAAGTTCACCCTGAATCCCATGTGTCCTAACTTTGGTAATTTGTCTACTGTGCAGAATTACTTTAAATTGTTGTATTAAATAAGGAGACTTTTGACACAGACTAGTTTTTATGTCAATAAAGATGTTGTCATTTTTATATCCAAAGGGTAGAAATCATAGAGGACTTGGACTTTGAGTGGGAAAGAATAGCATTCACTTTCTGGATTCCACTCTTTTCTTTGACAGTTTCAAGCACTAAGTTAAATAAGTTTCACTTTGGGGGGGCCTGTATTGCTTTCCCCACTTCAAAGTTTGGTGATGCCTGTACTTCTGGTGATCGTACCTGTTGTTGCTTGGGACACATTGCCATCAGAGGATGGAAATGATTTTTCGATCATCCCTTGGTTAAACTTAATTCTAGTTGTCATGATGACTTCTACTCTGACCACCAGAGTTCTCTTTATCCAAAATAGACAGTTTGCAAAACAAACTTATCCAATGCATATATGTTTGAGCAACCTTGTTTTTTAAATGATTCTAATATCCCAGTTGATCTTGATCTCGGATGCAAAAATTTCACTTGATATTCATCTGAGATTTTCTTTAAAGAAATACACATCACTACAAATGTACCAAACAACTCACTACAATTGCTCACTGCAACTTCTGTTATTTGTAAGTACACAGTGTTTCTCATTCAGCCAATTTGTTTATTGAATGTTTAAGTATTCCCAGTTGTTGAATACCAGTCTCTTACAGATAACGAGGGAAGTACTAAATCAAGTAGTTTCAAATTTTAGCAAGAGAAGGGAACGTGGTTTTCTTTCACTATTCTTCGGGACCATTGTCACTGTACATTTCTTAGCTATTTTTATGAGACATCAGTTGTGTTTTCTTTTCAGTACTTGTGAGTATATTTAAAATCACTTTTATAGTATCACTGTGTGTGAAAGGCTAATTTTTATGTTTTTACATCAGGAATATAATCAAAGTATATTTTCATAGGAAATTTGTAGTGTTTGAAGTCTTGCGAGAAGATGAATTTTCTCCACTGAAGAATGCGGATAGTCAGAATGGGAAAGACACACCTACAACAGCACGCCATGCTCTGATGTCCCTGCATCATCGATGGGTACTAAATGCAGGTGGACACTTTGTTGATGAAAATGGAACAAGGATTCCAGCAATTCCCAGGTATATAATTTGAGCAAACGTTCTATGATAAAGCACACAAGTCAGTATTTACTTGAACATCTCATCATTCTGCCTTCAATACAGGACCAAATTCCTGGAACACACTTTCTCATAATGGGAGTACCTTCAACACCCTCAGTGTTGCGATTCAAAACCAAATTCAAGATCATTTTCTCAAGAGAGTTAATAGATGAGCAATAAATGATGCCTACATACTGTGACTGTGTGCAAAAGTTTGGGTAGAAAGAAACATTCCTATCCAGATAAACCCACAATATTTCCCAAGTCTTAAATTCAAATATATGTTCTGTTGTCTTTTTTGGTTTTACACCACTATGCATCTGATGATTATAAATTAAAAGAAATCAACAAAAATCTTGGGGTCAGTCTGGCTGCTGTAACTGTTCACCAGAAACATCGTTTATTGTGCACCTTTTTCAGAAGCTGTTTATCATCATCATCATCATCTACCCTGCATTATTTGTCCTTGAATCTTGCCGTGGTTTACAAGATTGCTACAGCACCACATACCTTACTGTGCAAGTATCAGCACCCGGAATAAAAACTGCTGTACAATATAAGGAGAAACAGAGATTTCAAATACATCTGCACCTAGATTTCTTATATGTGAGGTAGTTCAGAGAATGTTTACTGGATTGATTCCAGCGATGATTGTTTCATGAAGAGAGATTTGAGCAATTTAAGTCTATTCTCCCTGGAGTTTAGAAAGAGAGGAGATCTAATTGAGGTATACAGGATGCTAAAGATGATTAACAGAATGTTCCCTCATGGGATAATTTAGAATGAGAGGTCACAGTTTTAGGATGAGGTAGCAGATTTAAAACAGATGAAGATAAATTTTCTTCCAAAGGGTCATAAATCTGGAATTCTTACCCAAGAGTGCAGTGGATGCTGAAACATTGAGTAGTTTAAGGAGGAGATAGACAGATCTTTAATTAGTGATGAGTTGAACGGTCATGCAGAACGTGCAGGAAAGTGCAGATGAGGCTGAGATGGGATCAGCAAAATGATATCAAATGGAGGAGTAGGCTTAAGGGGCTGAATTGCGTATGCTTGCTCCTAGTTCTTATGCTGTTCTATTGTGTAATTTGTGATCTTACATTCACATGAAAGTAAGATAGTGTAGCCAGAAACAGTTACTATTTAGCTTTAAAATTTGATATAGCTTCCTAATTAAGCTGACAGTTGCAGCTGTATATATGTAAAATGTTGCCCAAACCCACTGAGACTTATTTCCTACACCAGTTCAGCAATTGCTATGCATGCAATGTGGTATCAGCCCATGGTAGACTTTCACAGTTCTTCTGAATTTTCCTGATTTCTTAAAGTCCATCCTGCACAATTGTTGGTATCCATTTTTATTTTGAAGTTGCCTTTTCCATGCTGTAAAAAATTTGAATGCCACTTTCCCATGTAAGTAAAGTAACCTTAACAGATAAAAATAATGAATATTGGAGTTTATTCTCCTCAAAAGATATAGATCTATATTAAAAGTGTTTATGATTGCTGATAAAGCTATAAAGTATATTCCAGAAAAGATCGTACACAAAAGATTTTAATGCACATTAAGTGCTTGCTTATCAGTTTTGTGTTGTCTGCATTCAACTTGAGATGCTTCCTGTATTTTCTAAGTAATAATTTGAACAGCAGATTAACCCCAGTGTAGTTTGAGTCCTTTTAACACACAATTTGGGGTATATTGGGGAGAAATTTGGAGACAAGCGTCTGTGATTTATTACCTTTTAAGTTATTAAAATCCACTTCCATATAATTTTATAGAAATTTTTTTTATTAATTCAGTTTTATTTTAGTCCCATACTTATTTGTTATATTTTCATTTTGTTGCATTTTATTTTCCCATTAACTCACTCTTTCTTCCCATGTGGCAGTTCGACAACTGGAATGTCAGAAGCAATCAATAACAAGTAAATATTTTGAGTTTGGTTTAATGCATGGTGATGGGTCGTGGCTGCTTTGCTGAAGTAAAGGAAACACTGTAGAGGAAGACTTGCCTTTTTGTACTGCCAGTGTTTAAATGCTTGTAAAGCAAAACAAGATTTTATCAATATGTTTTGTATAATTAATCGTGGCCCTTACTATGAACAGTAATATTATCCACTGCAAATCTTTTTAGTATAGTGTTAAAGGACATAAATAAATCATGTATGATCCAATTTGTTATGTGAGTCCAAGTTGATTATTTCTCTACTAGAGATACAGGAAAAGCCTTAATTTATGAAGACCATGTGTTGGTTTGTAGTTGTACATTAAATGTGTCAGTACTTGGCAGTATGTGAGGGGTTGTCACTCACACATCTGATCAAGTTCTATTATTTTTACAAGAACTCTATATTCTTTGCAGGACATCACTTTCTTTTATGAACAAAAGTAATACAAAGCTGCTTCACTCTAACCCAGACTGACTTTCAAATTATCAAAAAATCCAAAAAGACTTTTTTTTTAAGTTTGTTCTTCATTTGACCATCCTTTCCCCTTCTATTTTTGTTTTGCTTGGTGACTCACTGTTTCGCTATCATTTCATTTAGGGGTGCACCCCACTTTAAGCCACTGAAATATTGGCTTTAAAGCATTATTGGGGAATGCTATATTCATTGTATGTCAAAATCCAATTTTTAAAATAAATATATTAATAGAGTTTAGATAATACCATTAAAAAGAATAGTCCATGGCTGTTTTTCCATAATGTAGTTCTTTATGTATCGACTGGGTTTAGACATTGGCAGGTGCAGGTAAATGCTGACTTTATTTACTAAGCAGTGAAAACACACATACTAACACCAAACAAGGTTTGCATGCCTGAACACTACTTAGCATGTTAATTTGTGTAATAGTGATTGGTTTGGACTTTTAATTCAGCAGTACTAACTCTTCTAAAGAATCTATCCACCAATACATCAGTCAAAGTTCCCTTTTAAAAATTATAAGGCTTTAATTTGATTTCTTTAGTGTTGATGATTACTAAAGAGAAAAAGGTGATTGGAGGGTATTCATGCTCCAGAAAGCCAAATTGCACCGAAATTCACTTTGGTTTTCACTTTTTTGTTTGCAATGATTCTTGCACAACCAACCTTTATGTCCAGATACTGAAATAAAATTAAAGATCCCATTGATCTACTAACATTATCAATTTCAATCAATTGAATGTTTAAGAACAAAGAAACGGTTCTGTTATTAAACAAATTTTAGAATCATAGAATCTCTACAGTGTACAAATAGGCAATGTGGCCCATTGAGTCCACACAGACTCACCAATAGAGGTGAGTCTGTTTACTTTGTTTGCCATTATTTTAACTTAGAACCTGATTTTGCATTTAAACATGTTCAGTGCAACATGTTTCTTTCATTTACAATTCTGACCTTTTAATCCAACTACTGAAGAGTCCTGATTAAGACTGGATATTTGGCGGTTTTAGAATGATTGTGATCCATAGTAAATGAAAACTGCTTGATTCTCACCTCAGGAGACCAGAAGCCACATTAAGGTAATGTAAAGGAACTTAATAAATACCCAGTTAGTTCCAGCTACTTCCAAATGAGGGCATTGGTTGTTTTCAATTCTAATCCAGTTGTCATCTTTACTTTAATAAACCTTGAAAGTCTAATATTAAAATTGACTGAGGCTTTATGTTTAAAAAAAAGTGACTATTTAAGAATTGTTGTGATAGATTCTAAGAGGACTTGGTATTTGCTGAGTGAGTTTTTATAAGTTGCTGACAATCATATTTTACATTTCAGTCTGCAGGAGTTGGCAGATGTTCCAATCAAATGTGAAATTTCTCCACTTGTATCTTATTCTGGAGAGGTCAGTGTTTATTTCACATGGATAAAATGTGACTGCTTTAGAAGTAAAAGTTGTAATTATGAAGAATTATTGTCTTAGTTACTCAAAATAGTATAAACTCTAATGCTACATGTGTACCGGTTTAACAAGTTTTCTATAAAGCTGATCTATTAATTTGTGAATCTAACAAATTTAGCCAGAAAACAGACCATGATGAATTCTCATATGTTAAACCTTTTTAGGAGCGGCTGTCTCAAGCTGCTGCATTAGTAAAATTAATGTATGGTGTAAGGTATACTTGTGGACCTTCAGGCTTGCTGTCAAGAGACACTCAGAAGGCACCAGCTCTGTAAAGTTGTCCAGAAAGACATGTTACTTGTGTTTCTTGGAAGATTTATACATAATTCCTTCTGGTTGAATGTTGTATTGCAGAACCCTGGAAGGTGCTGTGGAATATTAACCACTTTCTGAGACTTGTTTCTCTATGATCTGACCAACAAAAGCTTTGATCCTTTTTGTGGCTTCCACCCTTCCTTACTACCTCCCACTGCAATGCAACTAATTGAACATTCTATAGTGTAATTTCTCTTTAAAAAGGATGAGCGTTATAACATTCGTAAAGAATGCAATTTGTTAAAATAACTTAATGAGTCTAGGAAGAGAGAGATATACTTCATGTAGGGAAGGGAAGTATGTCAATGGAAGCATCTATGGGACAATCGAAGACAAGGCTGTCAGACCTTTGCAAGAGAGTTTAAGGTTTTTGGTTGCACACATGAAGTTAATGATTTATTTTCCAACCTTTAGTATTGACAGTACTTTTTCGTATTTGCGTCTACACGATGGGGTTATTTTTCACCAGACCAAACTGAAGTTAGTGGAGTCTTGGCAGCTTTTGATTCCATGCTAAAGCCCAGACAGCCACTCTATTTTTTAAACATTCTTTTGGTAGTGAAAAGTTTTTGACAATTTGGTCAAGACAACTTGTAAGCTTACCAATTCATGGGGAAAGTCAGCACTTTTTTTAATATCCAGAAGTACTGTCACATACAAATGAACAGCTTTTCCCACCATGAAATCACATATGGCAACTTTCACCTATTAACCTGTATCAGTTATTCAATTTACATGCAGATGCCATTAAGGGAAATGCAATAGCATCAAAAGTGAGGGAGAGGTTAAATAAAAATGGAGTTGGAGATGAGCCATTTTTACGACATGAGAGGACAGAGTGCTGATTACTTGGACTCTGGTTGAGCATTGTCATCGAGAATGCAGATAATGATTGAAATGCCAGGCTTGATTTAAATTTTAAATTTAGCACATTGACTGGTTAAGGTGGTAGCCTAAGAAATGAATCAGTGAATAGCTGTGACCTATTTTTTTATTGAACAAGGCACAGTGTACGTATATGCTCTTTCTGTCTGCAAAGAGCAGAACAGTACTGTATATTACTATATGTAGATTCCACACGTACAAGTGCATCTGTGATGAAAGAATATTACAAAGATTGCATATGGAAAGGTGAGTCGCAAATCCATTTCAGTCTAAATTTAAATACTTTGTCCAAGTTAACTAAAAATTAGTTATACTTGTAACTTCAATTGTAATTTTATTTTAAATCTAGAATTCATTGTCCCAATTTTAATGACAGAAGTTAATGTTGTGAATTGAAAAGATTCAGTTCAAACAGTGGAGGATTATGAAATCTGGCAATATGTACAAGTGAGGAAATTAGAAGTTTGAAGAATATTTCTCTTCCTGTTTGAGACATGTGGGATTTATTGCACATCTTTTCCATTTATATCCAAGGCATTTTTATTACAATTTTGTTTTAGCTAATTAGTGGCTTTGAATAGTGACTTCTGAAAAGTATTAGTGCATTATTAGAACAGACTGTTGCAAAAAATTGTTCTTCCCAAATCTTAAGTTTACAACACACTGGCAATTTCCATGAACTGATCAAATTTTATAGATAAGCCAAAACCTGAAACCGTATGAGAAGAACAAACAAAATAGCACACCAGAGGGCGACATGCGTCACCTCCACATTTTCCTGTCTGCTCCAAAAATGCAAGTTGTATCATGTTGCCTAGCAGTTACCGGAGGTTGAAGTCAGCCTGGTATAAAAACTGGTTGTGAGTATTTTAAGTCCAATCTCTTCCATGTCAGACTTATCATTGCAAGTAATTCCTTAGCAGTAATCAATCATCAATGCTTTCTCTCCATTATTGCATTTTAAATTATTTTGTGCGATGTGGGCATCACCAGCTAGACCAATGTTTTATTGCCCTTAAGAGCTGCATTCTTGAACCACTGCAATCCTTGTTGATTTAGGTAGAGAGGGAAGCTTGCAAGTGGTGGCAGTCCCATTCATCTGTCATTCTCCTTTCTAGATTCTGGGTAATCCAAGATGGACGTGAGAAAACGTTGTGACTGTAAGAGTGCTCCTTTTTTTTTGAGGTATTTTAGGTGTTGGAGCTGATTTCCTCAAATTGCAGGAGCAGTATTTACTGTTTTATAAGCTGTTGCATTGTTTTGGAACTTTTGGGGGGATGGGGAGAAAAGATCAAAACAGTGGTACTTTTTAAAAGGAGGAAGAGAGACAAAGGCAGAAACCACATGGTCAGTGAGAAAGAGAGAGAGAAAGAAACCTACACTGCTGTATGATACAGCAATTAATCTGCGTAGCTACTGCCTTTGCTGGTTGAGTTCTGGACATTGTTAATTTTTCTTAGACGCATTCCAAACAGTGAAATTCCCAGCTGGCCTTGGAGGAACCTGTGTGAGAGAGCTAACAGCACAGATAAATGCATGGTTTAAGTGTAACTTTGCTATCTTATTTTACTAGTGAATAGAGTGGGTTCTTTTTGGTTATCATTTGTTGAGATGTGTCACTTGATTAAACTTAGAAATATATAATGTAGGTACTAAGTTAGCCTGGAGCAGAGTTTTCTTTAGAGCAGTAAGACTGCTATTTTCTGAGTCTATAGATTAAGGTGCAAAGACGGCCTTTAGTAGAGTGACGTACTCTTCCTATCAGATGTGGGAGATTAGGGAGAACTTCCGTGTTACTGATGATTATATCTGCAGTAAATGTGGTTGTGAATCCTATCAGATTGCATGGATCAGTTGGAGTTGCAGTTAGAGGCATGAGGAATTTACAGGAGCTGGGGGTGTTATGCATGGCAGTTGCTGGAAGAGATAAACTGCAGATACGGTCATGTAGATGGGTTACCGGCAGGAAAGTAGGAAAGGGAGGCAGGTAGTACAGGAATCTCCTGTGGCTATCCCCATCTCAAACACGTATGCTGTTTCGGAAAATGTACAGGGTGATGGACTCTCAGGGGAATGTAGCACGCATAGCCAAGTTTCTAGTACTGAGACTGACTCTAATGTAACGAGGGGTACATCAGGTTCCAATTGATCGATTTATGATGGGGATCTTTCTAGTCAGAGGCACAGACGGATGTTTGTGCAGCCAACGGTGAGAAATCAGAATGGTGTGTTACCTCCCTGGTGCCAGGATCAAGGATATCTAGGAGAGAGTGCAAAATATTCTCAAAGGGGAGCGGGACCAGCAGGAGGTCATTGGAACTAACAACAAAGGAAGGAAAAAGGATGAGATTCGGGGAGAATATAGGATATTAGGCAAGGATTTAAAAAGGAGGCCCTTGAGGGTAATAATATCTGGATTACTTGCAGTAGTATGAGCTAGTGAGGGTAGGAAGAGGCGGATACAGCAGATGAATGTGTGGCTGAGGAGCTGGTGTAGGGGAGAAGGGTTAACTTTTTTTGGATCATTGGAATCTCTTCTGGGTTAGAAGTGACCTGTATATTAAGGAAGTCGGATGAACTCAGGGCATGGTTAGGAACATGGGACTGGAATATCATAATCACAGAGACATGGCTCAGCTTAATGTCACAGGATACAAGTGCTATAGGAACGATAGAAAGGGGGGAAAGAGAGGAGGGGGAGTGGCATTTTTGATAAGGGATAACATTATGGTTGTACTTAGGGAGAATATTTCTGAGAGTACGACCAGGGAAATTATTTGGATGGAGCTGAAAATTAAAAAGGGATGATCACCTTATTGGGATTGTATTATAGACCCCCTGATAGTCAGCAGGAAATTGAGAAACAAATTTGTAAGGCGATCTCAGCAATCTGTAAGAATAATAGGGTCGTTGTGGTAGGGGGTTTTAACCTTCCAAACATAGACTGGGACTGCCATTGTGTTAAGGGTTGAGATGGAGAGGAGTTTATCAAGCGTGTACAAGAAAATTTTCTGATTCAGTATGTGGAGAAGGTACAAAACTTGACCTATTGTTGGGAAATAAGGCAGGGCAGGTGACTGAGGTGTCAGTGGGGAAGCACTTTGAGGCCAGCAACCATAATTCTATTAGTTTTAAAATAGTGATGGAAAAGGATATACAGGATCCAAATGTTAAAGTTCTGAATTGGAGGAAGTCCAATTTTGATGGTATTAGGCAAAAACTTTCAAAAGTTGATTGGTGGGTGGGGTTGCAGATGTTCACAGGTAAAGTGGCTGGAAAATGGGAAGCCTTCAAAAATTAGACGAGAGTCCAGAGGCAGTATGTTCCTTATAGGGTGAACGGCAAGGCTGGTTAGGTGTAGAGAATGCTGGTTGACCAGAGAAATTGAGGTTTTGGTTAAGAAAAAGAAGCATGTCAGGTATAGGCAGCAGAGATAGAGTGAATCTTTAGAGTGTAAAGGCAGCAGGAGTATACTAAAGAGGGAAATCAGGAGGCCAAAGGGTTGACATGAAATAGCTTTGACAAATAGTGTTAAGGAGAACCCAAAGGGACACATGGGTAACTAGGAGAGAATAGGACTCCTCAAAGATCAAGGCAAACTATGTTTGGAACTGCAGGAGATGGGTAGATTCTAAACGAGTATTTTGCATCAGTGTTTACTGTGGAGAAAGAATGGGAGATATAGAATGTGGGAAAGTAGATGGTGACATCTTGAAAGATGTCCATATTACAGAGGAGGTGGTGCTGGCTGTCTTAAAATGCATGAAGATGGATAAATCCCCAGGATCTGATCAAGTGTACTCTAGATCTCTGGGAACCAGGGAAGTGATTGTTGGGCCTCTTGCCGAGATATTTGGATCTTCGATAGTCACAGGTGAGGTTGGCTAACGTGGTGCCACTACTTAAGAAAGGGGGTAAGGAAAAGCCAGGGTATGACAGACCAGTGAGTCTGACATCAGTGGTGGGCAAGTTGTTGGAGGGAGTCCTGAGGGACAGGATTTATATGTATTTAGATAGGTAAAGGACTGATTAGGGGTAGTCAACATGGCTTTGTGCATGCGCAATCAAGTCTCACTAGCTTGATAGAGTTTTTTGAAGTAGTAACAAGAAGGATTGAGGGAGGGCAGAGCTGTGGACGTGATCTATATAAACTTCAGTAAGGCCTTCAACGAGGTTCCTCATGATAGACTGGTTAGCAAGGTTAGATCACGTGGAATACAGGGAGAACTAGCCATTTGGATACAGAATTGGCTCAAAGGTAGAAGACAGAGGATGGAGGGTAGCCTTTCACACTGGAGGCCTGTGGCCTGTGACCTGTGGTGTGCCACAAGGATCAGTGGATGTAGGTTTGTTCACTGAGCTGAGGTTCATTTTCAGATGTTTTGTCACCATACTTGGTAACATCTTCAGTCAGCCTTCAGATGAAGCACTGCTGATGATTCCTGTTTTCTATTTATATGTTAGTAATGTCATTTCCTGTTTTTTTTTCTCAGTGGTTGGTAAATTGGGTCCAAGTCAATGTGTTTGTTGATAGAGTTCTGGTTGGAATGCCATGTTTCTCGGAATTCTTGTGCATGTCTCTGTTTGACTTGTCCTAGGATAGATGTGTTGTCCTAGTCGAAGTGATGTCTTTCCTCATCTATATGTAAGGATACTAGTGAGAGAGGGTCATGTCATTTTGTGGCTAGTTAACGTTCATGTATCCTGGTGGCTAGTTTTCTGCCTGTTTGTCCAATGTAGTGTTTGTTACAGTCCTTGCACGGTATTTTGTAAATTATGTTAGTTTTGCTTGTTGTCTGTGTAGGGTCTTTCAAGTTCATTAGCTGCTGTTTTAAGTGTGTTGGTGGGTTTGTGGGCTACCATTATGCCAAGGGGTCTGAGTAGTCTGGCAATCACTTTCAAGATGTCTTTGATGTAGGGGAGAGTGGCTAGGGTTTCTGGACACGTTTTGTCTACTTGTTTGGGTTTGTTGCTGAGAAATCAGCGGACTGTGTTGAATACCCGTTCTTTTTGAATACACTGTATAGGTGATTTTCTTCTGCTCTGTGTAGTTCCTTTGTGCTGCAGTGTGTGGTGGTTCATTGGGTAATAGTCTAATGCAACTTCATTTGTGGATGTTGGGGTGATTGCTTCTGTCATTCAATATTTGCGGTGGCTCAGTGATCTCACGGCACCAGGGTCCCAGGTTCAATTCCAACCTCGGACGACTGTCTGTGTGGAGTTTGCACACTCTCCCCGTGTCTGCGTGGGTTTCCTCCGGGTGCTCCGGTTTCCACCCACAGTCCAAAGATGTGCAGGTTAGGTGAATTGGCCATGCAAAATTGCTCATAGTGTTAGGGGCATTAGTCAGAGGGAAATGGGTCTAGGTGGGTTACTCTTCGGAGGGTCAGTGTGGACTGGTTGGGCCGAAGGGCCTGTTTCCACACTGTAGGGAATCTAATCTAATTTTGGTCCGTATGTGGTGTTTTCCTGTAGACGCAAGTTTGAAGTTCCCCAGGGCTGTTCGCTCTACTGTGACATCTAGCAATGGTAGTTTGTTGTTGTTTTTCCTCCTCATTTCAGTGAATTTTATGCCAGTAAGGGTATTATTGATGGTCTTGAAGGTTTCCTTTAGTTTGTTTCGTTTAGTGATGACAAAGATGTCATCCACGTAGTGGACCCAAAGTTTGGATTGGATGGTTGGCAGAGCTATTTGTTCGAGTCTCTGCTAAGCACCCTGATATTGGATATCCCATGGGTGTTCCGTTGATCTGTCTGTAGATTTTGTTGTTGAAGGTTGAAGGGGCTGGTAAGGCATAGGTCCATAAGTGTGATGATACTGTCCTTGCTGATGAAGTTGGTGGTGTTTGGTGTAGGAGAAAGTGAGGACTGCAGATGCTGGAGATCAGAGCTGAAAATGTGTTGCTGGAAAAGCGCAGCAGGTCGGGCAGCCTCCAAGGAGCAGGAGAATCGACGTTTCGTTCCTGAAGAAGGGCTCATGCCCGAAACGTCGATTCTCCTGCTCCTTGGGTGTTTGGTGTATGTGTCTTTGGGTCTTCTAATAATGTAGTCAGTGTTTCCTTGGCCAGGTTGATGTTGATTGATGTGAACTGGGCTGTTACATCAAAGGAGACCATTATTTCATCCTCTTCTATCTTAGAGTCTTTGGTCTTCAAGAATTCTTGGGTGGAATGGTGTATGTTTTAGTCTTTAGTGTAGCTCCTTGCCAATCTGTAAGTTGGTGTTCCAGGTAGTGAGACAATGGGTCGGAAAGGAGCTCCTGCTTTGTGAATTTTGAGTTATCTGTATAAGCGTGGTGTGTTGGATCCATCTGGTTTCATTTATTTGGAATTATTTACTTCAGATTTCTGAAGTTTTTTGAGTAGGGCTGTGATTTGGTTCTCTAGTTGTGCATTCGGGTCTGTCGCCACTTGTTGGTAAGTGTTGGTATCTGCACGTAGTGTGTTTTGCTTTTTCAATGTAGTCATCTTTGATTTAAGATGACTGTCAATGGTCCTTTGTCTTAGGGAGGTAATAATGTTTTTATTACTTTTAGTCTTTCTCGTGCTTTCCTTTCTTGTATATTGAGTGTGTTTCCTTCCTTTTTTCTGCTTAATGTTGATGCGACCACCTGTCTGATAGTTTGCTGGACTTCTTCTGTGAGTTGGTTGTCTTTCAGTGTTGTTTCTAATGCTGCTCATATTACCACTCCTGAGAAAAAGAACAGGAAATGACATCACCAACCCAAAGAAACCCAAACATATAAATAGAAAGCAGGAATCATCAGCAGTACTTCATCCGGATGCGCACTGAAGATTAGATTAGATTATTTACAGTGTGGAAACAGGCCCTTCGGCCCAACAAGTCCACACCGCACCCGCCGAAGCGCAACCCACCCTGCATCTACCCCTTACCTAACACTACGGGCAATTTAGCATGGCCAATTCACCTGACCTGCACATCTTTGGAGTGTGGGAGGAAACCGGAGCACCCGGAGGAAACCCATGCAGACACGGGGAGAGTGTGCAAACTCCACACAGTCAGTCACCTGAGGCGGGCATTGAACCCGGATCTCTGGCGCTGTGAGGCAGCAGTGCTAACCACTGTGCCACCGTGCCGCCCACTAGTTACTTAGTATGGTGCCGAAACATCTGAAAATGAACTTTCCAGCTCAACGAGCATCCAGAACCTCAACCTGAACTACAAATCTTCTCAAAACCCGCAACTATGATTCACTGCTTTGTGTCATTTATGTAAATGATTTTGATGTGAACATAGGAGGTATAGTTAGTAAGTTTGCAGATGGCACCAAAATTGGAGGTATAGTAGACCGTGAAGAAGGTTGCCTCAGAGTACAACAGGATCTTTACCAGGTGGGTCAGTAGGCTGAGGAATGGCAGAAGGAGTTTAATTTGGATAAATATGAGCTGCTACATTTTGAAAATGCAAATTAGGCAGGACTTATGCATTAATGGTAAGGTCCTGGGAGTGCTGTTGAACAAAGAGACCTTGGAGGGCAGGTTCATAGTTTATTGAAAGTAGTCGCAGGATAGATAGGATAGTGAAGAAAGTGTTTAGTATGCTTTCCTTTATTGCTCAGAGCATTGAGTATAGGAGTTAGGACATGTTGCATCTGCACATGTTGCAACTGTACAGGACTTCATTTAGGCTACATTTGGAATAGTGTGTGCAATTCTGGTCTCCCTCCTATAAGAAGGATGTTGTGAACCTTGAAAGGGTTCAGAAAATATGTACAAGGATATTGCCAGAGTTGGAGGGTTTGAGCTAGAGGAAGAAGCTGGGGCTGTTTTCCCTGGAGTGTCGGAGGTTGAGGGATAACCTTATAGAGGTTTATAAAATCAAGAATGGCATAGAGAGAGTAAATAGACAAGGTATTTTCCCTGAGGTGGGTGAGTCTGGAACTAGAGGGCATAGGTTTAGGATGGGAGGAGAAAGATTTATAAGGGACCTGAGGGACAGATTTTCAGTCAGAGGGTGGTGCATGTATGTATGCATGGTGCATGTATGCCAGAGGAAGAGGTAGAGGCTGGTACCAGTACAACATTTGGAAGGGTTTGGAGGGATATGGGCCAAATGGACCTAGATTAATTTAGGATATCTAGTTGGCATGGACAAGTTGGACCGATGGGTCTGTTTCCGTGCTGTACATCTCTGACTCTATGGTCATTTGGAGGATACTGTCAAAGAAGACTTAATGAATTTCTGCAATGCATCTTGTAGCTAGTTCACACTATTTCATACTGAACATCAGTGATGGAGGGACCGAATATTGTGGATATCATGCCAATGAAATGTGCTGCTTCATCCTGCTTGGTGTTGAGCTTCTTGAGTGCTTTGAAGCTACATTAGTCTAGACAAGTAGCTGGATAAGCTTTGGGGAATAAGGAAGTAAGTAAAAATCAGAGAAGGAGAAAATAAGTTTTGAGTGTAAACTTGAGATTAATTCAAACTGGACAGCAAGAGCTTCATTAAATATATTAAAATGAAAAGGGAAACCAAAGTGAAGATCTCCTTAGAAAATTGGGCTAGGGAAATAATGGGGAACCCGGAAACTGCAGAGATGTTGAATAAATATCTTGCATCCAGTCTTCAATAGAAGACACTAACTTAGTATTATTGTAATGTTGATTAATCAAGGGACAAAAGGGAGGAAGGGGACTAAATACAACAATCGTCAGGAGAGAAGTGATTGAGACAAACTATTAGGATTAAAGACCAAACTGTTCCTTGGATCAGAAGGGATGCATCCTAAAATACTTAAAGGAAGTGGCTACAGATGCACTGGTAATAATAGTCCAAGGATCTGTAAGTTCTGAAAAGGCACCAGAAGATAGGAAAACTGTCACTATAAGACCTTTTTCTAAAAAAAAGCAAGGAGAACCACAACAGGTAACTATAGGCCAGTTAGCTTAATGTTTGTTATTGGGTAATCTATTAAGAGACTGTAAAGGATATAATAGCAGAGCATTTAGAAATACATAATATGATCAAGCAGAGTCAACGTGGCTTTAAACTTACTAGAATTAATTAATATACAGACTAGATAAATGAGAATAAGTGAATGTTATATTTGGATTTTTAGAAGGCATTTGATAAGGTACCACACATTAGGCTACTTAGCAAGATAAATGTCCATATTGTTTTTTCCTCTCCAGACATCCCCAACAGTACCCTTCCACCGACACTCTCATTCGTTTGGCCGAACTGGTCCTCACCCTTAACAATTTCTCCTTTGAATCCTCCCACTTCCTCCAGACCAAAGGGGTAGCCATGGGCACACGTATGGGCCCCAGCTATGCTTGTCTTTGTTGGCTACATAGAGCAGATGATCTTCCATAATTACACTGGCACCACTCCCCACCTCTTCCTCCACTACATTGATGACTGCATTGGCCCACCTGGTGCTCCCGGGAGGAGGTTGAGCAATTCATCAACTTCATCAACTTCACCAACACATTTCACCCTGACCTTAAATTTACCTGGACCATCTCTGACACCTCCCTCCCCTTCCTGGACCTCTCCATCTCCATTAATGACGACCGACTTGACACTGACATTTTTTACAAACCCACCGACTCCCACAGCTACCTGGATTATACCTCTTCCCACCCTATCTCTTGCAAAAATGCCATCCCAATTCCTCCGCCTCCCCCTCTGCCGGATGTGCTCCCAGGAGGACCAGTTCCACCACAGAACACCAGATGGCCTCCTTCTTTAGAGACCGCAATTTCCCTTCCCATGTTTTTAAAGATGCCCTCCAACACATCTCGACTACATCCCGCACCTCCGCCCTCAGATCCTACCCCTCCAACTGTAACAAGGACAGAACGCCCCTGGTGCTCACCTTCCACCCTACCAACCTTCGCATAAACCAAATCATCCGCCGACATTTCCGCCACCTCCAAACAGACCCCACCCCTTTCCACCTAACACAAAGACCGTTCCCTCCGTGACTACCTGGTCAGGTCCACACCCCCCTACAACCCACCCTCCCATCCTGGCACTTTCCCCTGCCACCGCAGGTACTGTAAAACCTGCGGCCACACCACCTCCTTCACCTCTATCCAAGGCCCTAAAGGAGCCTTCCACATCCAAAGTTTTACTTGCACATTCACTAATATCATTTATTGTATCCGTTGCTCCCGATGCGGTCTCCTCTACATTGGGGAGACTGGGCGCCTCCTAACAGAGCGCTTTAGGGAACATCTCCGGGACACCCGCACCAATCAACCACACCACCCCGTGGCCCAACATTTCAACTTCCCCTCCCACTCTGCCGAGGACATGGAGGTCCTGGGCCTCCTTCACCGCCGCTCCCTCACCACCAGACGCCTGGAGGAAGAACGCCTCATCTTCTGCCTCGGAACACTTCAACCCCAGGGCATCAATGTGGACTTCAACAGCTTCCTCATTTCCCCTTTCCCCCACCTCACCCTAGTTCTAAACTTCCAGCTCAGCACTGTCCTCATGACTTGTCCGGACTTGTCCTACCTGCCCATCTCCTTTTCCATCTATCCACTCCACCCTCTCCTCCCTGACCTATCACCTTCATCCCCTCGCCCACTCACCCATTGTACTCTATGCTACTTTCTCCCCACCCCACCCTCCTCTAGCTTATCTCTGAACGCTTCAGGCTCGCTGCCTTTATTCCTGATGAAGGGCTTTTGTGCAAAGCGTCGATTTCCCTGCTATTTGGATGCTGCCTGAACTGCTGTGCTCTTCCAGCACCACTCATCCAGAATCTGGTTTCCAGCATCTGCAGTCATTGTTTTTACCTCATACTCAATACTCTAACCAATAAGGGAAAGATATCAAACACTGCCTTCACTATCCTATCTACCTGCAACTCTACTTCCAAGGAGCTATGAACATACACTCCAAGGTCTCTTTGTTCAGCAACACTCCCTAGGACCTTGCCATTAAGTGTATAAATCCTGCTAAAATTTGCTTTCCCAAAATACAACACCTTCCATTTATCTGAATTAAACACTACCTGCCATTCCTGAACCCATTGGCCATCTGACTGCTCTGTGAAGTTCCTTGGAATGCTTTGTTATGCTAACTATAATTACGCTGTTGGTCATAATGCCTCTATTCTACCTGCAAATAGTGATAGTCTTCTTTCAAATTTTATGGAATCTGAGCCACTGAGCAGTCCTTGTGAAGACAAAAGTCCCACCTTCACATTGGGAATAGCACAAAGTTGTGTGACACTATCCCCATGCTAAATGGGATGAAACTCAAGGCTGGGCAGCCATGAGGCACCAGGAAACATCAGCAGTAGCACAAATCATACTCCATAACATTCTGCAATCTTATGCCCTGACATATCCCCCACTGTCCCATTACAATCAAGCTAGGGAATCAACACTGCTCAATGAAAAGTACAGGAGGGCAAGCCAGGAGTAGCACTAGGCATGCCTAAGGATGAGACGTTTCGCCAAGATTACTTGCATGCCAAATATCATAGGCAGTTAGTGATCGATAGAGCTGAGTGATCCCACAACCAACAGATCTGATATAGGCTCTACATATCCAGTCATAAAGGGTGATGGACAAGCAAGTGACACACTGGAGAATCAGACTGCAGAAATATTCCCATCCTTAATGATGGAGGAGCCCAGCACATCTGAAGGAAGAAAGGTAATGCCCTTCTATCCTCCATCTATCTGTCTGTCTGTCTCTCTCTCTCTCACTTTTCACACACATTACCTCTGCAACTGTACCCACCTTCCACTGATTATTGTTTGCCACATCTCCCCTATTTGCATTAACCCACCCAACTCTGCACACCCCTTGAACAGCCTAGTCATTTGCTTGGGACACTTGCTCACCTGAACCAAAAATAATAGCCTGCACTGATCTCAGAGGCTGCCTTCAACTTGATGTTCTGGGACCACCTGAGCAATGAGTTGACTGAAACCTGCAGACAATTATGACTAGCTTCCTGACTGGCTGCATTAAGCGGCAAGGCAACAAAGCAGCAATGAGCCTGGTATCTCTGGCTATGGAAAAAAAATGCAAGACAGGGATGCTGTGAGCATCCAGGTAGATTCAGTGAGTTAGCTTATTACAGTAATATAAGAATCCAGAAATGGAACTTAGTCAAATCCATTAACTGGGTAAATGTGCCTGAACAGTGTGTCCTGGCTGTAGTATTACAAAGATAGTTGTTGGCACTGCAGCCTTCAATGTAGCAGCGATCTGTAGGTAAATGAAGTCATGACATTTCAATTTGATGCCTATGTCTGTGTATAGTGTCTTTGACGGATGCCTTGATATTGGTGCCTAGTTTCCAATATGGAGGATGTTAAGAGCAAACAACAACCTGAATCCACCAGGTACGCACTGTGGTTTAGTTGTTGGATTTTCCCAAATTTAACTATTGGGAAGCTTGGCACATTAATCATGTGGATATTAATGAGATGAACTGTAGTATTAAGAAGGCATTTAACATGCAGTAATGCATGTCATTTGATATAGAGTCATAGAAATGTACAGCTCGCCATAGTGTGGCAGATTCTCACGAGACAATTTTTAAAAAATGAAGTGTGATGACCTTAATATTGAGAAAGGCCTCACAGCTTCTGCCAGTTGACTCTGCCACACATCTCACCGTAAGCCACATTGCTCAGACCCCTATGAGATTCCGTCCTAAAAGTTAAAAGATTCTCTCAAGACATATTAGGTAAAAGAACACTGCAGAATTTCCTACCTTGCATAATAATTCAACAGATTTGAAAATTCAACCAAGATGGACACCAAGTGCTGAATAGAAGATATTGTTGAGGAACAAGACATAGTGTTGAATCTTTACATCTTGCATTCATTAGGACAGGTGCAAGAAAATGAAAATTTCAGAGGGATGCTGCATTTTATGCTGTTCTATGATGCATGATAAAAAATTTCAACTGCATGTCTTTTTGTCTGTAGTCCTCAAGTATGTATTAGTGAATGTAGAACATTTATAAAATATTTTACATTAAATTTCAGTGCTTCCTAATGAAAGAACTTTTTAGCTTGCCTGCATCTGTGATAGCATTCCAAAAGCACATACAATGCTTAGAGACATGCAGAAAAAAAAATTCCCTCTGCTTTATTTTAACCTCCTGCATCTAAAAAGTGAAATGACTTTAACATGCAGCAAAATTATCAAAAGTATTGTATTTAAACCATTTCTATTAAACATATTAATCCATTATGTGCTTTATTAAGTTGAAACATGCTTTTTCACAACTGAACATGGAGTTCCAAAGAAGTCTTTGAACTTGAAATGTTAACTCTGTTTCTGTCTCCATAAATGCTGCCAATCCTGGTGATGTACCTTTTAACTGCAGAATCATCCAGTACAATTGTTTACAGCCCAGCTTCTCACTTTGACCTAATTGAATGAGATTCTAAACTATAACAGTGCTGTAGTTCACCTCTGTTACAGACTTAAGTCCAGTATTATTCATTACATATGGAATTCTTCAAACTGGCAAATGGAGGGGAGGACTTCAACCCAAAGATGGCAGACAATTCTAACCCACAACACCACCCTGAAAATAATTTTAATTTTATGAATGGCGCTATTCTCTTACTGTTCCTGTAATTACGTAGCTCCATTGCTGGAATTGGTATTGAAATTGTAATTTGTGTTGCAGGATCTGGACAAATATGTTGCAGGACGAGAGTTCCGGCCTCCACTGATTATAGATGAGAAGGGGGTCCAAGAATTGACCGCAAATGGGCTGTAAAATGAAGAATGCAGCAGAGAAAGGATCTTTTTAGAAGTTGTCTTTTAACAGCAATTAAAATGTGCAACAACATGCATTTAGGACCATTTGTACATTGTTCCAACAACAGTTAAAGCCAAACATGTCTTAAATTATAATTTAAAATATTTTCTTTGAAAGAAATTTTTAAACTGTTTTACAATTTTAGTATTTATATCATTATTTACATTATTATAGAAGCTGGTTTATTTTTTTCAGTGGAATAGGTCTTGTTCACTGGCTATGATTGAATTTTTGTAGGTCTAAATGCTAATATATCACATTAAAATAACTGAACCATCATTTTAAGTGATAATAGAGTGACAGTAATTGACTTGAATTTTTTTTAAACTTAGCCCAATTAAAATATCATGTTCGGTGATGAGTCAAATTGACTGCTGCTTTAATTTGTGAAGACCTTCATAACTTGCAGTAACAGAAGTTATGGATCTTATACTTGTAATTAATAATTATTATATATGAAAGTGCAGTAACATATTCTTTATATATATGGCCTCTGTTCTATATGATGGGTTTGAATTGGTACTAGGGTATTTATATTTGAAACTGAGCCTTTAAAAAATAATTTCTGTCTACTGCACCTATGGTAGCCTCACAGGCTGAATTTGCATTGTAACTTGCAGCATAATTTTATTAATGCCCATTCCACATTAAGCATTTTAAGTGATAATAGAGTGACAATAATTGACTTGAATTTTTTTGAAACTTTCAGTTACATCTGGGACCAAAAGTTTGGTTTGTAACAGATTAAACTTCTCTACTGCAGTAGAGAAATCATTAATAATTCCCTTTGGGGGGGGAGAAAAACAGATAATTTGAAGTTTGGCTTAGCCCAATGTAAAGGTTTTAGAAACATCACTTGAACTGCTTAGCCTGGTGTAGGATTCTAAAGGAATGCCCTAAGAATGTCTTAATTCCTGTATTGCTTTGATTATGAAAATTCTTTTTTGTCCTGTATTGGTATTGATGGTACTTTTATACTAATGAATGTTCAATAATGGGAAAGGAAGTAATGCCAAAGAACTTCAGAATGTGGCTTTTGCACATCAGCAAATTGAGCTACATGACTGATTCTTTGTCAACCACTTTTTATAGTGAATGATTATTTTGACAGCCAAATAAAATCCGATCTAATTTTGTTTGCTGCTTAATTTTATTTATAGATGTTAAGTCAGCGACTCCCTTACCTTCTATATGGTTTTTTTAAAAACTACTTTTTTAAAGCAAATTGCAGGTAATAATTCCTCTCTTGAATATAACTCCTGTAAAAGAATACTGAGATAAGTGATACTTTCAAAATTCTACATGGAGTCTATAAAGGACTATGCTCTGCCTTTGTTATGATCAGACTTCATGGTTTCCCCAATTTGTTATGGTTCAACTCAGAATCATAGAATGCGTGATCATAGAACGCAGGTAGATAGGATAGTGAAGGTGGTGTTTGGTATGCTTTCCTTTATTGGTCAGAGTATTGAGTGCAGGAGTTGGGAGGTCATGTTGCGGCTGTACCACTGTTAGAATATTGCGTGCAATTCTGGTCTCCTTCCTATTGGAAAGATATTATGAAACTTGAAAGGTTTCAGAAAAGATTTACAAGGATGTTGCCAGGGTTGGAGGATTTGAGCTATAGGGAGAGGCTGAACAAGCTGGAGCTGGTTTCCCTGGAGTGTCGGAGGCTGAGGTTTACAAAATTGAGGTGTATGGATAGGATAAATAGACAAAGTCTTTTCCCTGGGATCGGGGAGTCCAGAACTAGAGGGCATAGGTTTAGGGTGAGAGGGGAATGATATAAAAGAGACCTCAGAGGCAACTTTTTCACACAGAGTGGTACGTGTATGGAATGAGCTGCCAGAGGATGTGGTGGAGGCTGGTACAATTGCAACATTTAAGAGGCATTTGGATGGGTATATGAATAGGAAGGGTTTGGAGGGATATGGGCCGGGTGCTGGCAGATGGGACTAGATTGGGTTGGGATATCTGATCGGTATGGACTGGTTGGACCGAAGGGTCTGTTTCCATGCTGTACATCTCTATGACTCTAATTCCTTATTCCATTCTTCTGGGGTTTAGATTAGATTACTTACAGAGTGGAAACAGACCCTTCGGCCCAACAAGTCCACACCGACCCGCCGAAGCACAACTCACCCAGACCCATTCCCCTACATTCACCCCAGCCCCTAACACTACAGGCAATTTAGCATGGTCAATTTACCTAACCTGCACATTTTTGGACTGTGGGAGGAAACCCACGCAGACACGGGGAGAATGTGCAAACTCCACACAGTCAGTCGCCTGAGGTGGGAATTGAACCCAGGTCTCTGGCGCTGTGAGGCAGCAGCGCTAACCACTGTGCCACCGCGCCGCCCACCGTGGTCAGTAAAACTGTTCACTAATGTGGACTTGGACTTTGCATATAACACTATGTCCAGCCTGTGGAATTTCATTATCTAGTCACAATATTTCTATGGTATCTTGATAACATCACTGCCCACTCTTCCCCCATCAGCATCTTATTTTTTTATATCACAGCATTCAGATTCTGTTGGTGTTTTTAAGTGGATCAGCTTGTTGGGCTACTATCAAGGAAGTTTTTTAAAAATATTTCTTTGGTCTCCTCTACTCCTGGATAAGATGTGGATAATCTGACTGGAGAGTCTTCTGTTTGCAGTGTTACTTCAGCCTACACTAGCTGAGCTTGTCTGGCCATAGACCGCCTGACCACACAGGAAAATTGCCAGGCATTTCCTCCTGCAGCTGTTCTCCCACACAGACTTCAATAAGCTTCTCAAAGACCTCTGGAGATGCTAGTATCTTTAATCCTGCAAAGTCTTTGATGAGAAGAAGGTCAACCCTATCCAGTTTGGGATGGCTCCCATGGTCACTAGTCTCAACACAATCCCAGCACAAGGTCACACCCCAGTTGTACCTGATAAAAGGGGAAATGTGCATAGTCTCCTTCAATTCATTTTTCAGTCCTTGTCCCTTACTGCACTCTCTCTGGGAAAGCCATGCCTTTATGCAGAGGTAAAGTTTGACAGTGAAACTGAGGGATATCAGGATCAAAGTGCCTGCTTGCCTCACCCCAAGAATTATGGTCAGCCTTCATTTGGACACATTCTTAATTCTCATTCATTTAATACCATCAGCACCCCAAGGCCTGCCAGAGTTTGGTTAAATATTGAAGCACAATACACCAACATTCAATACTCTTTGAACAATTTTGGATAATGATTCCAGATATCATAAAGGCTGTAGTCATTATTACAATCCCCTCAGACCCATTGTCCTGCCTGCTGCATCCAAGATTTCCAAAAACTAGAAAAGTTCATTGTAAGATGAGATGTCATCTTTTTCTTATGCCACATGATAGTATTATCTACATAACCTAATGCTCATGTTTACATAAAATAAGATTTTGTTATCCACATAGTATTTTGACTAATTCTAGTTGTGTTAATATTCACATTCCTCAAAATAGGTTATAATGTTTTAAGTTGATCCCCAATATTTGGGCAAAGTATGTCACAAGCAGTACATTTTGACTAATTTTCATTATACTTAAAGTGGCTAAAATTAGGCTATAGCCTAAGGGTAGATTTATAGAGCAATTTTGTGGTGCTTTGCTATCTCTTGTCAGTGTATTATGCTGATTTATATTTCTAAATCGTCTGTAAGCAGCAAACTATGTACTAATGATGAATTAGCACAAATTGGGCTTCTCAAAGTAGTTTGGCATATATTTATATATTCGATAGAGTTAATGGATATATTTGTTCAAGTATGCTAACCAGAAAAGATGTTAATTAAAGGAGCAGCAAAGATGTAACTACAATGACGATCTTCCAAAATCTTTGGCAGAAAGTTCTGTGAGGGTAGACAGCTCAACTCTTGAAAGAAAACTGGAAGTGGTGGATGCTAGTATAATTACAACATTTAAAAGGCATCTGGATGGGTATATGAATAGGAAGGGTATGGAGGGATATGGGCTGGGTGCTGGCAGTTGGGACTAGATTGGGATATCTGGTCATCATGGCTGAGTTGGACTGAAGGGTCTGTTTCCGTGCTGTACATCTCCGACTTTTTTTTAAAAAGTCAGCAGGTCAGCCTTGATGACAATTTGTTGCAGTTGAATGGACTACATTTATGGATACTGGCACCTGTAGCCCTCACTGAGATAAAGATCTCACTCTCTGGAGCTGCTGGCTAATCTAAGTGGAGACTATCAGCACTTTAGGTGGGCCTAGGAATAAGGGCTGATAGGCAGTGAAGTTGAGTCGATAAAGTATGACACTGGACAAAGCACAGCAGGTCAGGCAGCATTAGAGGAGCAGGAGAGTTGACATTTTGGGCAGGACCCTTCATTAAGACTGGGGAGGGGTAAGGGGGCTGAGAAATAGGGGAGGGAGGTGACACTGGGGGAAAGTTAGGTGGGTTGGTGATTGTGAAAGGTTGGGAAGTGTGGAGCAGATAGGTGGGAAGGAAGATGGACAGATAAGTCAGGTCAAGAGGGCAGTGCTGAGTCAGAGGCTTGGATCTGGGAAGGTGTGGGAAGATTTGGAAACTGGTGAATTCAATGTTGAGGCCATATGGTTGTAGTCTCCCGAGGTGAAAGATGAGGTGTTCCTTCTCCAGTTTGTGGGTGGCCTTGTTTAAGCAGTGGTGGAGGCCCAGGATGGACACATCATCAGGTGAGTTGAAATGGACGGCCACCGGAAGGTGGGGTTGGTTGGTGTGTACGGACCAGAGACGTTCCCTGAACTGTTTCATAAGTTTGCGCTCAGTCTCCCCAACAAAGAGGACATCACATCAGGAGCAACCCTGCAGTAACTGAGTTGATGGATATGCAAGTAAATCTCTGCAAGATGTGAAATGATCCTTTGGGGGGGTGGGGGGGGTGGGGGGGAAGGTGTGGACTCAGGTTTTGCACCTCTTGTGACGGCAGGGAAAGGTGCCAGATGTAGAGGGGTATTTATGGGGAGTGTTGACCGAACAAGGGAGTCACAGAGGGAACAATCCAGGGAGCTCTTTGGGGGAGTTTTTTGGCCCCTCATGGAGGGTGGAAAGGTTGAAGGGGTGTAGGTTTTGAATGGGAGAGTAGGAAGGAATGGGTGTACTATTTTCTAGTGAGGTGTCTTTGGTGAGCAAAAGGACCCCTTCCCCAAAGATAGTACACTCTTCTTTGCTGCTGTTTTAAAACTCAGTTAAAACAATGCCTACTCCTGCCCATGCCAGCCATTTTATGGAGTGGGCAGTCTAATATTGACACTAACAGACCTTTTTAAAAGCTTAATTATTTACGTATGGTGGGTGAGCTGCCAATATTGACACTCACTCACCCTTTTATGGCAGTGACCCTGGAGGTGGGTAGGAAGACGTGGACTAACATCCCAACCTATTTTACATGCTTCTCCTGCCAAAAACAAATCTCGTGAGGGTATGTAATATCCAGTCCGATGTCAACTCTAACTAAAACATTTTCCATACAAATTACTTTATAAATTCACTTTCTTAAAAGAAAACAAAGGTGAATCCTTTATTGAGAAAGAAAAGTGTACAAGCATTGATTATTTACCTTACCCAATATCGACAGGAGCAATAACTTCATTTTTTTGCCATATCTGTTGATCTACAAGAAGGAATGCACAGTTCATTTTTAATCACTCATTCTGAACACACAAAAATTGTACAGACCCAAAGCCCTAAATCATAATTGGAATAACAGAACCAAGGACTGATTACAATTACATTGCATTCCCCTATGTACAATGAAGTCCCTAATGCAGAAGTAATAAGGTTCCTGAAAAATATGTTACAAATCAAGTTCCCAAAGTGCTCACTGTAAACTCTTTCACAGACCTGGTGTTTTGCCAGACAAACCATAGCCAAAATTTACTTAGGTTGCCTAATCTAAAACGTTAGACTTTCAAAGCCAAGTAAATGAATCATTGAATTCTTCCTCCAAGGTAGAATTGTATAAAGCTGCAAAACAGTACTTGGTTTGAAAAGGGTAAAGCTGAGTGCTGAGATTGCTAGCTGAAGAAGCATGTTAATTTTGTGAAACTTACATTCTAGTTATAAAAATGTCTGGCTAGCTAAAATCTTCAAAACTTCAATTACGAAATGAAGAGTCCTACTTAAATAAACCATGAGTTCCTTTGATGGACCAATCCATCAATGACTATAACTAGTCAATAACTACCACTTGATGGCTCTAAAATCCATCAATATAAAGTGCTTCAAGAGGTTTGTAATGGCACTTTTTGACTCCAGCCTCCCAGATTGCATTGATCGACTACAATTTGCCAATCATTACAATAGGTCCACGGCAAACGACATCACCTTGGCCCTACACTTATCCCTAGAACATCTGGATAACAAGGACACCTACATCAGATTCTTATCTATTGAGTGTAACTGCTCCCACCACAATTCCACCCTCATATAACTGGATCCTTGACTTCCTGATCCACAGATAGCAATAAGTAAGGATAGGTGACCACATCTCCTTCACAATAATCCTCAACACCAGTGCCCTGCAAGCCTGCGTACTCAGCCCCTTACTATACTCCTTAAACACACTCACAACTGTGACCAAATTCTGCTCTGTCTCCATTTACAAATTTGCTGATGACACCATCCAAGTGGGTTGGATCTCAAACAACGACGAGACAGAGTACAGGGAATAGAGAGCGCTTAATGGCATGATGTAAAGACAACAGTCTCTCCTTCAATGTCAGTAAAATGAAGGAACTGGTTATTGACTTCAGGAAGCGGAGTGGAGGACATGCCCCAGTCTGTAGCAGTGATGCTAAGGTGAACATGGTTGAGATCTTCACGTTCCTCGGAATAAATATCACCAAACAATCTATCCTGGTCCATCCATGTTGACGTTACAGTCAAGAAAGCACACCAATGCCTCAAAGTTCTCAGAAGGCTAATTTTGCACGTCCACAATGATTTTTACCAATTTTTATAGACTTTCTGTTGAAAGCATCCTATCCTGATGTATTGGTATGGTGATTGCACTGCCCAAGACCACAGGAAATAACTGTAGCAGTGCAGGCTGGAACTTTCTATTTGCATCAAAACATGAGTAACCAAACAATAACTCAATCACACAACTTTAATGATTGCAGACATTTGGGGCATAAGAGGGTTGTCTTTATTTACTGTACCTATATTTTTAATCAACCTGTTCAAAGATGTTATTACATACCTCTGGAGCAGGTGGGACTTCAACCTGAGTCTCCTGGCTCAAAGATGGGGACACAGCCACTGTACCACATGAGCCCTAACTATATTCTTTCTTCAAAAACTTGCCTTTTTTGTGATATTTACTGATCAACTTGTTCAAAGATGTTATGACATACCTTTGAAGCAGGTGGGACTTGAATCAGGTCTTTTGGTTCAGCAGTAAGGACACTACCGCTGTGCCAGAACATCACCTAAACTCTATATTTTGGGTTACTTTCTAATCAACCTATTCAGAGATGTTATTAGATACTTCTGGAGTATGTGGGGCCTGAAGCCAAGTCTCATGGCTCAGAGATAGGGACACTACCTCTCTACTACAACAGCACTTAAGCTCTAAATATAATATATTATCTTGATCTTTCTCCAGCCGTCTTTCAATCACTTAGCCAAACTGGACATATCTCCAATCCACGAGAACTGGCTCCATGTCCAACTAACTGAGCCATGCAGACAAATTTCCTACAATTTAATTTGCTCAGAGAAGCTCTGCTAATAATGACTAAGCTTTCAGCAGCAGCAGGAAATTGTCCTTTTTTAGCTACATTATTGCAAGTTTTTAAATGAACATTTAAAAAGTTATCTTCCATGTGACATGCTCTGTACTTTGTATTTCTTTTAGTGTGCTTTATGGCACCTCTGAGTAATGGTAAGAACTCAAAAGTTCCCCTGAATTTCAGTTCACAAAAAGATTTTATCCCTGCATGAAAGATAGTTCATACTTAAAGCAGCAAAATACATGAGATGCTATTCCTGCTTTACTTGTGCTTGAACTGCTTACAGTGATTTACACCTAATTTATATTCAGGCAATAAGATTGCCTTGAAACTTGAGCATAATTGGTGTGGGAAAGTGTTAGGTTTGACTCCTGAGTCATGCTTGTAGTGAAATTCCAGGTCACAAAACAAAGGAAGACATGAGAATATGCCTATAGGAATGTAAAATATACGAAGGCCATTTAGATTCCTGAACCAGTCATCAATGAGAATGTGGCTGATCTGTATCTTAACCTCATTCACCTGAAATGGCTCCATTATAATTTAAACTCAGCTAGCAAAAATCTTACCAATGTTTTATATTTATTAATTGCACAGCATATATTACTTTTTGTGAGGGAGGTTCCACACATCTACTACTTTTACATGCAGACGTATTCCCTGAGTTTGTCCTGAATGGCTGGATTTTGATTTTAAGGCCATTTTCTTTTGCCATCAGTGGAAAAACAATATGCTTTTCCTATCCTATAATTACTTGAAAGTTAAAAGCCTTATCTAAAATATATAGAGAATAATGCCAAGAAAACCACAGAATCCCTGGCTATCATGCAATTCAACTAGCAGAACAGCAACTTTGGCATGACATTTGTTGCTGCAGGCTCACATTGTGTAAACTCGTTCTCGAAGAAGCTCTCATTGGAGTGTATTCTGGAGATAAAAGTCATCAAGATAAAACAAAGCATCCTTCATTAGTTGTGCCAAAGTGTATGAGCTTGTAATTCATTAGAAAGCTCACAACTGTAATTGAGGAACAATAATTCATGCAGTCTACAAAGATTCAATTCCTACATTTTGCTAAGTTTGATCTCAGTAATGATGGCATTAGGGAAAATATAAACCTGGAAACCCATTCCCAAGCCTGTGGCAGAGAGCAAGAAACCAGTTGCTTGGACTGTGGGGCAGAAGTTAGTTTCATCTGAATTCTGTTCCATTTCTTCACATTTATCATTTTGATAAACAGGCATGATGACAAACAGTCACTTTATATTGACCATCTTAATCTTCTCAAGACACCCATAACTCCCAGCAATTCCTGAATGCTCCCTTTGTTTAAATGGAAAGAGGCATAAGCCACTTTGGCCTTAATGCTATAATGAATATCTAACCTGAACTCTCAAAACAGCTCTTCTGTATTTGCCATTCAGTCATGCCTAGCGCTGTGGCTAGAGTTAATGCATGATGGTGGGTGTAATAGGATCAAATTTTACACACTGATCTCCTTTCATCCTCCTCCCTGTAAAGCTGCGATAGAGGAACAATCCTTGTAATTCAAAGGATAAAAAGACAATCAGTTTTAAATGATTCCTTCCATGAAGGTAGTATCTGTGCTGTTGTTCAACATCTATTTTAAATGGAGAAGCTTACTTCTGGTAGGAAAAGGGTTAGAGGAGGGAGGTAGATAACTACACATCACGGTTTCGCCAGGACTTCCCAGTTTTGTATCAAATGTCCTAACAGATTCCTAGAAATGGTTCAAATGTTCCAGTTTTCACACTTGACCAAAAAGGGAAATGTAAGGTGGGACAGGATAGGGAGAAAATTTCTGAAATTTCATTCACATTGAATTACATTGTACACAATAGACCTTCATATCTCTCCCCACCGCCCCCTTGACATCTCCAAAGAAGTTACCATTATCTTCCTGATGTCAACAGCTCCAATGCTGATGATGAATTTTAAGTGATCAATGGAATAAGGTTGCCAACAGTGGCTGGACATATTCCAAGAAATGCCATTTGAATCTAGGTTCACCCTCTCCTAGACTCTTGCCATTGGTCTTCCATCACATTGATCATCAGAGTCCCACCTTCTCAATGCCTTTCAGGGAGTCCTTCCTTAGCCATTTGAAAATCTAGTCATCCCAAGAACAAAAGAGTTGTAGGTCACCAAAATGATACTTTAATTTGGAATAAATCATAAACAAAAACAGAAATTGCTGGAAAATCTCAGCAGAGCTGACAGTCTGTGGAGAGAAAGCAGAATTAATATTTCAAGTCCAGAGACCCTTCTTCGAAACTCTGAAGGGTCACTGCTAATTAAGAGCTGAGTAGGGAATTGTGCACATACAGACAGAGAGCTGCTAAGTCCCATTATTTGAGTTACTCTGAGCCCCATTCTCCCCCTTTCCTATTAGCAAAAGTCATTTTTGCCAGAAAAAGCTGTCTACTTTACAGAAGTTGCAAAGCAGACAATTGCTGTTAGAGCCTCGGACTGCTTAGAAAGATGAATGGCAGTAGACAAAATAAAAGAGGGAAAAAAGTATAACACAGTGTACATATACCATAAAATTGTCAAAAAGCTGGGAAGATATAGAGAATTGTTTTCCCTTTTTAAAAAAACCCTACAATATCACTGAGCATAATGAAACCTCAAGTCCCAGTGAACACCAACTCCACAGGATTATAATTTTATTTCAATTACCACATGCACTATTCTTAAAATCAAAATAATCAACCCTATTTCCAAGAGTAGTAATTCTAAATAATTAGATGAGAAGGTGAGCATTTCTTACTCCTCAGATTGTATTTTAATAATAGCAAAGGCAAAAAAGTCATAAAGCAATACAATGACATAATTGCAATGATTAACACATTGCCTCATTTTAATTTTGCTAAGGAAAATTTATTTGCCATTTTCTGCATGGTAAAAAAAAGTGTATATTAGCCTATCTCATCCCACAGCCTCAGTCAATTTGACATCTGAAATAAACAGTCATTCAAATGGAAGTGTTATCTTTGACATGAGGGATAATGATATTAAGTTGTGTATACATA
Organism: Chiloscyllium punctatum; assembly: GCF_047496795.1. Lineage (NCBI taxonomy): Eukaryota > Metazoa > Chordata > Chondrichthyes > Orectolobiformes > Hemiscylliidae > Chiloscyllium > Chiloscyllium punctatum. The sequence goes on along the minus strand of NC_092745.1, from coordinate 54,678,143 downwards.
GAATCATTGAATCATATAGCACTGAAGAATACCATTCATCCCTGCACCACCTCTTTGAAAGAGTGGGCTACCCAGTTGGTGTCTTGCCCCTGCTTTGGTCCCATGGTCCTGAAATGTTTACCCTTTCAATTAAAAAGCCAACTGAAGTTTGAAAGATGTTAATGATTCTGCTTCCAACACTTTTCTCAATGCATTCAAGATGTATTGATGCTATTACAGCTGCCACTGATTTCTGCATACGTAGAATAATAGTTCAGAGAACAATAGTACACTACAGAAGTGGCCTTTCAAGTCTGTACCACCAAAGGTATACTTCTAAACTAGTTCCACTCTCCCACTCTAGGCTTGTAGCCTTGAATGTTATAATACTTCAAGTGCTCATTCAAGATCTTTTTTAAAAGGTTGTGAGGTTTCCTGCCTTAACTACCTTTCCAGGCAATGTATTTTAGACTCCCACCATCCTCTGGGTGAAACATTTTTCCTCAAATCTCCTCTAAACCTCCTGCTTTTTGCTTTAAAATTATGCTGCCTTGTTGTTGACCTTTCACCTAAGGGAACAACTGCTTTCTAGTCACCCTGTCCTATTAACAACCCTATTAACCTGTCCTGCTACCTTCATAGATCTGTGGACAAGACCTCTTGGTTCCTCTGAGCTTCTTCATGTGTTGCCATTCATTGAGTACTCCTTTGTCCTATTCCTCTTCCAATGTGCATTACCTGACACCTCTGCCACTGATCTGCCCAATCTATTAATATCCTTCTGTAGCCTAATGCATTCTACCTCACTGTCAACCACCCAGGCAATCTTTCTATCATCTGCAAACTTACTTATCCTTGCCATCCCCACTGCCTCCTCCCCATTCCCACTGTCCCCTGCCACATACCTACATCATTTATGAATATCACAAATAGCTACCCAGCACTGACCCCTACACTGCACACCAGCCTCCAGTTACACAAACAGCCTTCTCCCATCACCCTCTGTCAATTTTGGATCCAACTTGCCAAGTCAACCTGGATCCCATGAGCTTCCAAACAGCCTCACAGACAGCTTCCTTCTTTCAGTTTTGTATTTGGGAGCTTTATAAAGCCCTTGCTGTAACCCATATATATCATATTAACTGTCCTATCCTAACCAAACACTTTGTCATCTCCTCAAAAAAATCCCACCATATTTGTTAGGCATGACCTTCCTCTGACAAATCTATGCTGATTATCCCTGATTGCACCTTGCTCTCAAACTGGACATGAATTTTATCCTTTTCTATTTTTTCCTGTAGTTGCCCTACCTCTGATGTTAGACTCATGGGTTTGTAGTTCCCTGATTTATTCTTTACCACTCTTCTTGTGAAGTGGAGTTACGTTAGCTGTCCACCTGTACTCTGGCACCTCTCATGGCTAGTCAATTTAAAAATTTGGGTCAGGGCCCAAATTTCCTCCCTTGTCTCCCAGAGCAGACAGGAATAATTCATTCACACCTGGGATTTGTCCACTTTTAAATCCACCAAAAAACTCCAATACCACCTCACTACTTTTATCCATCTGCTCAAAAACTTCACAGTCATAGTCATAGAGATGTACAGCACGGAAACAGACCCTTCAGTCCAACTCGTCCATGCCAACCAGATATCCTAACCTAATCTAGTCCCATGTGCCAGCACTTGGCCCATATCCCCCAAACCCTTCCTATTCATATTCCCATCCAGATGCCTTTTAAATATTGCAATTGTACCAGCCTACACCATTTCCTCTGGCAACTCATTCCATATAAGCATCACCATCTGCGTGAAAAAAATGCCCCTTAGGTCTCTTTTATATCTTTCCACTCTCACCCTAAACTTATGCCTTTAGTTCTGAACTCACCCATCGCAGGAAAAGACCTTGTCTATTTACCCTATCAATGCCCCTCATGATTTTATAAACCTCCATAAGGTCACCCCTCAGCCTCCGACTATCCAGGGAAAACACCCCCAGCCTATTCAGCTTCTCCCTATAGCTCAAATTCTTGTAAATCTTTTCTGAACCCTTTCAAGTTTCACAACATCCGATAGGAAGGAAACCAGAATTGCATGCAATATTCCAAACGTGGCCTAACCAACATCCTGTACAGCTGCAATATGAACTCCCAACTCCTGTACTCAATACTTTGACCAATAAAGGAAAGCATACCAAACACCTTCTTCACTATCCTATCTATCTGTGACTCCACTTTCAAGGACCTATGAACACAGTCCACCTTCTGAAATCCTGTACTTGTATCCTCCTTCTCCCCAATAAAGACAAGGGTGAAGTATTCATCTAACACCCTACCAATGTCCACCTCTTCACACAGAGATTACTTCTTTGGTCGCTCATTGGCTCTAGTCTTTCCTGAGTTATTCTCCTCCCCCTGAAATACTTGGGATTCTCCCTAATCTTGTCTGCCAATGTCTTCTCATGTCCCTTCTTTACCTTTAATTGCTTTCTTGAGTACACCCTGCAATTCCTATGTTCCTCTAAAGCTTCTGTTGTTTTGCTCCTTTGCACCTGTTGTACTTCTCTCTTTTCCTTTCTATCCAGTCCTGAATATTCCTAGATATCCATGATTCTTTGGTTTTATTGTTCCTGCATTTCACCCTAAGAGGGAACATGTTGGGTCTGTTCGCCCTGGCAGCCTTTTTGAACATCTCCCACGTATAGATTTACCCTCAAGTAGCTGTTCCCATGCTATTTTGGCTTGATCCTGCCTTATTTTAATAAAATCTGTCTCAGGTCAATCCAAAACCCTTTGTTTGCATATCTTCTCCTTTTCTGCAAGAAACTTAAAACAGATGGTGTCATTACTGTCATTAAAATGTGCCCCACCTCCCACTGTCATCTTGAACACTTGTCCAGTTTCATTCCCCAGAATTAAGGCCAGTGCTGCATTTTCTCTTGTAGGACAATCTATATGTTGACATAAACAGCTCTTCTGTATATATTTCAAGAAATCTTCCCTCTCCAAACCCTTTATAGTATAACTATCCTCAATTAATATTGGTATAGTTGAAATAAGTACTTTTTTTTTAGCAAACAACTCACCTTAATGAATTGGCTACATATCTGCTCAATTTGGATGCCTATTACAGTGTGACTGCCTCCATATTATTCTTAAGATCTACCCATAATGGCTCATTTGATTACCCTTCAAGGTCCCTCTTTAATACAGTAACTGACTCCCTAATTAATAATGCAATACCACTTTTGCAAGCTCCTGTACCCTCAATTGTTGTTATCAGTTTTGTCCCTTCCTTAACCATGTCTTTGTGATGGTAAAAGTTCTCATGTGTTAATCCACATTCTTAACTGACCCTCTTATACATCTGGCATTAGAGGCCATCCAGCCTGACCTTACTCCCTTGAAACGTCACATGGCTGAAGTCGCTTTGCTTTGGTTCCTTTTCTAAGTTATCCTGTGTTGCTCAACGTCAGCTTTTAAAGTACCATAAAAAGAATTGTAGACTCAAGAACTGCACTGTAATTTGCTACACGTCAATGGAGATTGACCTCCAACTCTGCATTTGTCATGACATTTTGTAAACTTCATTCTATTGAGATAAATATGTATGCCTTCTAGCTGTACAACTCAGAACTAATGAGTGACCTTCTTCTTAGCCTTTGGGAAGACAGTAGGTTTTCCTCATTCTCATCCATTCACCCAGACTGTTCATGCTTTATAAGTCACAAAAATGTTACAGCCTCAATATTATTATATAATTGACCTTGGGTGAAAGTAGCTGAGCTATTGCCTGGAAGCAAAGATACAAATGGCACAGGCATTGAGTTGCAGGTGATTGAAGCAGTAGAGAACAGGGCAGATGAGCTGCATTTGACATTACCATATTCTACTTCATCATTCTGTACTACTATGCTACTAGATTTACAGGGGAATAAAAAAAAGAGAGTCCAGATTCAAGCCTTTGCCTTTTTGACAATGAACAGACAGAAAATGGTGTGGAAAATCTTTTTATTTTGGTGACAATAGGACAAGAGAAGCAGGTTAAAAAATAAGACCGCAAAAGATAACAATCTCAGGAATCCTATCAGTGTCAAATGCTAGTCAGAATAAAAATATTAGGATATATTGGCTGAACTCAGGGTTGGAGAGATGGTGTACGGCAAAGGATTTCAGATTTCTGAGATGTTGAGACTGGCTTTTGGGGAGGTGGGGCCAAAGCAAGCTGAATAGGTTGTAACTGGTGTTTTGATCTGATTTTATTGTAACGTGTACTCAAGTATAAACGTGCAGATGTGCAGTGAAAAGTGTATAATGTCACCGCACAAGGCGTCATCTTAGGTACAAACAACTAGGAACAAAATCTTAAGAACAAGGTAGAAAGAAAGAACAAAGTTATAAGTTAAATGTTGCAATAATTATAGTTCCGTAACACCTTAGTTTTAAGTAGAAAAAAGGGAATAAAGCCGAAAGTTCAAATATTACAGTCTTTGGGGGCTTAGCCACAGTGGGACCGCACTTCGAGGAATGACCTTGAGACCAGAAGTCCATGCTGACTCCGAGGCTGGGAGAAAAAAAAGAGGGTGGGAAAGAGAAAGGAAACAGAAAGAGCAGACAAGCTCAGACTATTCCTCCAACATCTGGGCGGACCCAGAACTGATGTCCTCAGGGAAGTATTAGCTAGTGTGGTTGGGGATAATTTAAACTAAAATAGCAGGGGGCTGCAAATCTTAGACAGAAAGACAAAACAATGAGAAAAAATATAATGGGAAATAAGAAGCAATAGGCAAAAAATTCAAAGGCAGGAGTCAAAAAGGCCACAGCAAAAGTATTGCTAACAAAGACTAATAATGTTAAAACAACAAGCCTTAAGGACTCTTAATGCATGGAGTAATTACAATAAGTGGTTGAATTGATCAAGCATTTATACCCAAGTGGATATGCTGTAGTTGGGATTTTGAAGGCTTGGCAGCGGGGTGACCAGGGATGAGATCTAAATATCCAGGGAATTCCAGAAATACCAAAAGAAACAGTAAATGATCCAAATTGTAATGGTACTGTCAGGGAAGGCATTAAAGAGGAAATCAGAGATGCAAGCAATAAAGCTGCAGCTGTAATTATGGACAATTTTAATCTGCATTTCGATTGGGCAAATGAAATGAATAACAATGACATGGAGGAGAAATTCCTTTAGTGTGAAAGATGGTTTTCTGTTGAGGAAACCACTAGAGAACAGGCCAGCCAAGATTGGGTATTACGTAGTCAGAAAGGTAATCTAGCTAGGAGACCCCCTTGAGGAAGACTGACCATAACACAATGGAATTCTTCATTAAGATGGAGAGTGATGGAATTTATTGAGACTAGAGTCCTGAATATAAATAAAGTAAACTACAATGGTTTAAGATTTGGAGATGCCGGTGTTGGACTGAGGTGTACAAAGTTAAAAATCACACAACACCAGGTTATAGTCCAACAGGTTTAATTGGAAGCACATAATTGGTGTGCTTCCAATTAAACCTGTTGGACTATAACCTGGTGTTGTGTGATTTTTAACAATGGTTTAAGACTGTGATAATTTGGGGAAAGCCAAAGGAGTTGATAGTGGTAGGTTACAGCAAACATGGAGGAACTGCAACAAGTGTTCATTCCTGTCTGGCACAGAAATAAACTGGAAAGACAGCTCAACCATGAGTAACAAAGAAAAAGAAAATTAGAGATAATATTAGATCCAAGGAAGGGGCATCCAAATTGGCCAAAAGGCAAAAAAAGCCAGAGGATTGGGAGCAGTTGACAAATTAGCAAAGGAGGACAAAGGAATTGATTAAGAAGAAAAAAAAAGTGTAAGCTTTTGGGGAACATACAAACTGATTGTTAAAGCTTCAATAGGTATAAGAAGAGAAAAAGATTAGTGAAGACGAATGTTGGTCCCTCACAGTCAGGAATGTAGGAATTCATACTGGGGAAACAAAGATTGCAGACTGATTAAGTATACATTTTTGTTCTGTCTTCACAAAGAAGAAGACACAACATTCCAAAATGTTGGGGAACATAGGGTCTAGTGAGAGGAGAAACTGTAGGCAATCAGCACCAGGAGGGAAAGGGTGTTGGGAAATTGTTGAGATTAAAGGCTAATAAATCCAAAGCCTTGATAATCCATAGAGTACTTAAGAAACTGGCTCTAAAAATAGAGGTTGCATTGATGGTCACCTGTCTAAACTCTATACTCTGAATTGGAGGGTAGATAATGTAACCCCGATTCTTTTTTAAAATGAGAGGTAGAGAGAAAACAGGTAATCATAGACCAGTTAGCATGACAGCTGTCGAGGGAAAATAGTTAGTACCCAATATAATAGATTTATTAACAGAGCACTTGGCAAACAGCAACAGGGTCAGACAGAGTAAGCATTGATTTATGAAAGTGAATATTCAAATAAGCCTAACTCTTTAGGGCTCTGTGTGCATATCACTTTCATAGGCTGTACAGCAGCACACAGCTAACTACATGAAAATTATGGGCCTGTGTTTAAAATGCATATGAATTGTAACAACAACAGCTTGCTTTTATTGTAGTAAAGCATTTTAAGGTGTTTGACAAAAGCAAAATCTGACACCAAGCCACACAATATATTAGGGCAAAAGATTAGATATTAGGGCGGGTAACCTAAAGCTTTATAAAGAGGTGAGAAGGTTTAGAAAGGAAGTTTCGGTGTTGGCCACTGAAGGCAAGGTCACCAATGTTAGAATAATTACCATTAGAGATGCTCAAGAAGACAGAGTTTTCTGAAGAGACAATTCTATAATGAGGCTAAGGAAGCTATAATTCGAGGAAAATTACATATATATTTGCCTAAACAAAAGATCACTGTCAAGCAGATGTCTTTGGCATTTGGAGTGGAGCTTAAATGCTCCCTCTGCAAATAATACTGCCAAAGGAGCTGAATGTGTGTTTGTGGCAGTCAGCTGAAATCAACACATCATCTCAACCTTCATTAACTTTCAACCTTCATTTTGAAGGGGTTGGGAAAGATTAGCAAAGTTTATTAGCATATTAAATTCTGCTGTTTTTATCTTCAAAAAGATAATCCTCTAAGGAGACTGGGTGGCACCAATTGCATACTCTGCTTTGATCTCTGGCACTTGGGTATGAATCTAGTCTAATCTGACAGGGATAAAACCTCATTTATGTCCTGGCTGTAAGGTCTCTGGTGTAACACTACTCCAGTTGAGTTGTTGAGTTCCCAGTGCAAAACTGACCATAATTGGATCCTAATTGTCAGCTTTATTTCGAGAAGCCGCAAAGTTTCTTGGTGTGGGAACTAGAAATGTTGCATTGATACACTGGGGAAAAGGGATAACATTCTGATGGTGGATGTTAAAATAGATTTCAGAATCTGCCACTTCAAGCATTTTCTCTCTATGGGAGAATTAATGTAAAGCCTATGAGACACATGTACAAGACTGTATAGTACTACTATTACTCCAATCTCTCAGAACCTGAAGAAGATAGGAGAAAGCTGAAAGAGAACTTTTTCAAAAAAAAACATCTTTTACATATTTTAGCACTCATCCCTGTAATTCAATCTCATATCCCATCATACAATTTTGAAAAGAACAGTGGATCAACCCATAGTTCAGGCAATTTTTTTTCATGTTCTGAAAGAAATAAATGAGTAATCAGGCCATGCTATATTACTGGTTGTGTATAAGTTGGCTTCTGCATTTTCCACATTATGACAGGGACTATATTTCAAAAACCTTACAATGACTTGTAAGCACTTGAGCATTTTCTGCAGTCATGACAAGTGACAGTTTTCTCTCTCTTCTTCAAATTCATGATGGCATGATGAGGAGAGGACAAAGACCCTCACCAACCTTCACCTGCCCCTTCCACTTGCTTGACTCATCCCCTCCCCATCCAGATCAGATATCCCAGCTCCAGGAGATCTCTGCAAGAGTTCCTCTGGGTAGTGGTTCAAGGCCCAATCATCTTGAGCTGACCTTCCCTCTATCATAAGGTCAGAAACGGGGATGTTCACTGATGATTGCACATTATTCAGCATTATTTATGATAAGTCTGATACTCTAGTAGTCTACATCCACATACGGTATGACCTGGACAAGGCTGACAAGTGGCAAATAATATTTGCACAAGTACAAGAAAATGACCCTCTCACAAAAGATAATTTAACCATCACCCCTCAGCAATCAATGGCTCTACCAACCCTATCAACATCCTGGGGGTTACCATTGATCAGAAACTGAACTGAACCACGTAAACAATAGCGCCTAGGAATTTTCTGGTGAATAGCTCACTTCCTGTCTCCCTTATGCCTGCCCACTATCAATAAGGCACAAGTCAGGAGTGTGGTGGAATACTGTCTGTTTACCTGGATGAATGCAGCTCCAACAACACTGGATACCGGGATAAATTAAGCCATTTGATAGGCACGCAATCCATCATCTTCAACAGTCACTCCCTCCACCACCATCAACAATGGAAGTAATATGTACCGTCTATAGGAAACCCTGCAGCCACTCAAGTTCCTTCGACAACTCCTTATAACCTGTGACCTCCACCCTCTGAAAGGTCAAGATCAACAGAGGAATGAGAACACCACCATCTCCAAGTCTCTCTCCCCGCCACACCCACCCTAAATTGAAACTTTAAAAAATTGTTCCTTCATTGTTGCTGGGTCAAAGTATTGATTTCCCATTCTAGTAGCAGTGTGGGTGTAGCTCCACACCAAGGACTGTAACATTTTAAGAAAACAGCTCACCATCTCTTTTTGAAGGGTAAATAGGGATGTACAATAAATGCTGGCAAACCAGCGACACCCACATCTAATGTAAGAAAAAGTCATCCTGTTATACAGGATACAATTTGAATAATGCACCTAAACGCAATTAAGTTTTAAAAAAATAAAATAAAACTAATTTATTCCTCTAGCCCCTTGCTTGCACTACTAGAGACTACCTAATTATACACATTTGAAGGTGCCGGTGTTGGACTGGTGTGGACAAAGTTATAAATCACACAACACCAGGTTATAGTCTAACAGGTTTATTTGGAGGCACTAGCTTTCAAAGCGCTGCTTCTTCATCACCTGATGAACCACCTGATGATCACAACCACCTGATGAAGGAGCAGTGCTTCGAAAGGTGGTGCCTCCAAATAAACCTGGGGTTGTGCGATTTTTAACTTTGTCCACCTCAGTGACACCTTCAAATCTGTGGAATTAGGTCGTCTGGATGTAGGTTTGCTCGCTGAGCTGGAAGGTTCAATTCCAGACACTTTGTCACCCTACTAGGTAACATCTTCAGTGGGCCTCCAGGCAAAGCATTGCTGATGATTTCTGCTTTCTATGTATATGTTTGGGTTTCTTTAGGTCAGTGATGTCATTTCCTATGGTGATGTCATTTCATGTTCTTTTTCTCAGGGGATGGTAGATGGGGTCTAACGCGATGTGTTTGTTGATAGAGTTCTGGTTGGAATGCCATGCTTCTAGGAATTCTCATGTGTGTCTCTGTTTGGCTTGTCCTAGGATGGATGTGTTGCCCCATTCGAAGTGGTGTCCTTCTTTATCTGCATGTAAGGATACTAGTGAGAGAAAGTCAGGTCGTTTTGTGGCTAGTTGATGTTCATGCATCCTGGTGGCTAGTTTTCTGCCTGTTTGTCCAATGTAGTGTTTGTTACAGTCCTTGCACGGTATTTTGTAAATTACATTAGTTTTGCTTGTTGTTCACCACAGGAAATAACATCACCAACCCAAAGAAACCCAAATATTTAAATAGAAAGCAGAAATCATCAGCAGTGCTTTGTCTGGAAGCTCACTGAAAATGTTACCTAGTATGGTGACGAAACGTCTGGAAATGAACCTTCTAGCTCAACGAGCAAACCAACATCTAGAACTTCAACCTAAGCTACAAATCTTCTCAAAACTCATTAGGTAGTCTCTAGTAGTGCAGACAAGGGGCTATAGGACTAAGTTAGTTTTATTGTATTTCTTTTAATTTAGTTGCCCTGAGGTATATTATTCAAATTGTAACCTATATTCTATATAATTGCAAAGAACAACTGATATGCTTAACTGAATGTTAGCTAACATTCCATACAAGTCATGACATGTTGAGGACCAGATGGAAAGGACTAATTGAGTGCATACAGAAAAGACCTTTTCTTTAAAGAGTTATTACACTGAGGATAACTACAGGAAAGCTGTTAATCCTTAAACTAATAGAGGCTGTAAACATGCTCAGACAAATAGCTTTGAAATGGGATACGTATACATGAATGGCAGCGAGTGGTTATTATTGATGATCAAGCAGCAGAGCAGCACCAGATCAAGGTACAATCTTTTGTTTTACACTTTGTAAAGGTATTAGATTTATGGAAATATGAATCTGGAGGACCCCTGAGTGACAATGACAATGACTGAAGTAATAAAAAAGGGGCAGTAAGACAATTACTGACCATATTACCAGAGAGGAGTTTTATCTAATGTGGCATTGACAAGCTGAGAACTGTATACAGTAAAACAAGGGCTTCTAAGATATTAAACATGCATCATTAAGAGAAGACAAAGAAACAAGTCAAGTAAGAAACAAAGCACAGTTAACCAGAGGCTGATGACTGGTCCTCCACTGTGGACTTAATTGCAATCCACTATCCTTTAAAAAGCATCATGATTTTGGGTTGATCATGCAGAATGGAAAGACTGTCAAGTCATTGAAAGCACCTCCACATCCTTGTGGTTTTGTAGGTAGTCTCAGCTGGAAGTTCCTTTTAGGGAAGTTCTCCCATGTTTTAGCCTGTTATTTTGACTGACTGGTCTAACAATTGAATTGAAATAAATCAAAGATCTTACCTCCTGGATTGGGAGGCAGGGTGCTGAGGTGATCACTAAATCCCCTAAACTAAAGCAACATGAAACCTAGTCAATTTTATTCCTCAGCATCAACTTTATGCATGAACTCAGTTGCTAACTTCCAGTGAGCAGAAGTACAATAAATCTGTATTCACGAAATCACAAATTCGCCCATGCGCACCAAACAAAAAAAATTAAAATCTGCTGACAAAAATCGTACCTGCGATTTTTAATCAGTTCCAAACTTGTAAATTTTATTATTTGCAGGCATGGAATCTTAGGAATGGAATCTTTGTGGATATGAATGAATGACTGTATAATGGCAGCTGGCAGCAGTTTGCTGGTCTACTCTGAAGAAATATTGGCCAGGCCTTAGAGGGAACCTTTGTAATGTAGTGTATGTGGGAAGGTAATTATTTCTAGAGAAGACATGAGTGTTCCTTATGCACTCTCTTGTTCATTCTTGCGTCAAAAAGCGAAAAAATATTATCTATGATTAGGTCACTGGAGTCTACAGGTGGCTGTATACAAGTTGAGTGGGTGAGCAAAAATTTAGCAGATGAAGTATCATGTGGGAAAATGTGAGATTATGTACTTTGGCAGGAAGAAGAGCTGAATATTAACTGGAGAAGCACTGCAGGAAGCTACAGCATTGGAGGGATTTGGGGTCCTCATGCATGAATTACAAAAAGTTAGCATTCAAGTTGAGCAGGTAATAGAGAAGGCAAAGGGACTGTTGGCGTTTATTTCAAAGGGAATGGGATATAAAAATAGGGAGATTTTGTTAAAACTCTACAAGCATTATTTCAGTCGACGGTCATAGTATTTGTGAACAATTTTGGTGCACTTATCTAAGGAAAGATATGATTATAGAAATTGAGGTTTTGGTTCAGAATAAAGAGGAAGCATATGCCAGGTATAGACAACAGAGATCAAGTGAGTCCTTAGAAGAGTATAAAGGCACTGGGAGTATACTTAAGAGGGAAATCAGAAGGGCATAAAGAAGACATGAGATAGCTTTGGCAAATAGAGTTAAAGGATTCTACAAATATATTAAGGACAAAGGGTAACTAGGGAGAGAATAGGGCCCCTTAAAGATCAGCAAGACCACCTATGTGTGGAACTGTAGGAGATGGAGAGATACTAAATGAGTATTTTGCAATGGTGTTTACAATGAAGAAGGATATGGAAGATAGAGAACACGGGGAAATAAATAGCAAATTGAAAAATATCCATATTACGAAGGAGGTGGTCTTAAAATGCATGAAGGTGGATGAATCCACAAGATCTAATCAGGTGCAGCCTAGAATTCTGTGGGAAGTTACAGAAGTGACTGCTGGCCCTCTTGCTGAGATATTCATATTATCGAAAACCACAGGCGAAGTTAATGGAAGACTGGAGGTTGGCTAACCGGATGCCATTAAAGAAACGTGGTAAAGAAAAGCCAGGCTACTACAGCCTGGCGTCAGTGGTGGGTTGGTTGTTGGAGGGAATCATGAACAACAGGATTTGTATGTATTTGGAAAGACAATGACTGATTAGGGATAGTCAACATGGCTTTGTGCATTGGAAGTCGTGTCTCAAGAACATGATTGAGTTTTTTGAGGTAACAAAGAGGATTGATGAGGGCAGAGCAGCAGACATGATTTAAATGGACTTCAGTAAGGCGTTCGACAAGGTTCCCCATGAGACACTGGTTAGCAAGGTTAGATCACACAGAATAGAGGGAGAACTAACTTCTTGGACATAAAACTGGCTTGAAGGTAGAAGACAGAGGGTTTTGGCGGATGACACAGTAAGAACTGCAAATGCTGGAAGCCAGAGTCAATAGATGTGAAGCTGGAAAAGCTCAGCAGGTCAGACAGCATCCGAGGGGCAGAAAAGTTAACATTTTGGGCCGAAACTCTTCCTGCTCTTCGAATGCTGTCTGATCTGCAGTGTTTTCTCTTGAATTACATTTCCTTAGGTAAGTGAACCAAAACTGTTCACAGTGTTCCAGCTGTGGACTGATTTGTGCCTTGTATAGTTGTAGCAAAACTTCCCTATTTTTATATTTCACTCACTTTAAAATGAAAGCCAACAGTCCATATGCCTTCTCTGTTACCTGCTCAACTTGGATGCTAACTTTTTGTGGTTCATGCATGAGGAACCCCAAATCCCTCCAATGCTGCAGCTTCCTGCAGTGTTTCTCCATTTAGTATTCAGCTCTTCTTCCTGCCAAAGTACATAATTTCACATTTCCCCACATAAAATTCCATCCGCTAAATCTTTGCTCACCCACTTAACCTGCATACAGCCAACTGTAGACTCCAGTTACCTAATCACAATTATATATTTTTCTTAAAATTCACTTTATTTCTACCACAAGAAGGACCAAGAGGTTACATAAGGAACACTCAGATCTTCTCTAGATATAATCACCTTCCCACATACAAGACCATACCAAACGTTCTCTCCACGTGCTGGCCAATATTCCTTCAGTATAGACCATCGAACTGCTGTTAACTGCCATTATACAGTCATTCCTTTGTATCCACAAGTGTTCCAATCCTGAGAACACTTGCAAATAATGAAATTTTTGAGTGTGGAATTTGTTAAAAATCACAGATAAGATTTTTGCCAGTGAATTTTAATTGTTTTGTTTGGTGCACATAGGCAAATTCATGATTTCGTGATTACAGATTTATTGTACTTCTGCTCACTGGAAGTTAGCAACTGAGTAAGTACTTGAAGTTGAAGCCTGGGAAATTAAATTGACTAGGTTTTGTGGTGGAGGGTTGTTTTTCAGACTGAAGGCCTGTGACCAGCAGTGTGTCACAAGGATCACTGCTGGGTCCATTGATTGTCATCATTTATATAAATGGTTTGGATATGAACACAGGAGATATGGTTAGTAAGTTGACACCAACATTGGAGGTGTAATGGATAGCGAAGAAGGTTACCTCAGAGTACAATGGTATTTTGATCAGATGGGCCAAAAAGCTGAGAAGTGGCAGATGGAGTTTAATTTAGATAATTGTAAGGTGCTACATTTTGGAAAGGTAAATCAGAGCAGGACATATACACTTAATGGTAAGATCTTGGGGAGTGTTGGTGAACAAAGAGACCTTGGAGTACAGGTTCATAGTTCCTTGAAAGTGGAGTCACAGATAAATAGGATAGTGAAGATGATATTTGGTATGTTTTCCTTTATTGGTCAGAGCATTGAGTGTAGGATTTGGGAGGTCATGTTGTGGTTGTACAGTACATTGGTTAGGCTATCTTTGGAGTATGGCATGCAGTTCTGGTCTCCCTCCTATTGAAAGGATGTTGTAAAGTGATTCAAAAAAGATTTACACGAATGTTGCCAGGGTTGGAGGTTTGAGCTATCGGGAGAGGCTGAATAGGCTGGGGCTATTTTCCCTGGAGCATCAGAGGCTGAGGGGTGACCTTAGAGAGGTTTATAAAATCATGAGGGGCATAGATAGGATAAATAGCCAAGGTCTTTTCCCTGGGGTGTGGCCATATGTTTAAGGTGAGAGGGGAAAGATTTAAAAGGGACTAAGGGGCAACCTTTTCACATAGACGGTGGTGTGTGTATGGAATGAGCTACCAGAGAAGGTGGTGGAGCCTGGTACAGTTACAACACTTAAGAGGAATCTGGATGGGTATATGAATAGGAAGGGTTTAGAGGGATATGGGCCAAATGCTAGCAGGTGGGACTAGATTAGGTTAGGATATCTGGTGGACATGGATGAGTTAGACCGAAGGGTCTGTTTCTGTGCTGTACATCTCTATGACTCGACTTTTGGACATTGGAACAGTTTAGAGAAGGTTCACTTGGCTGATCCTGGATATGGAGGGATTTTGATATTAAGAGAGGTTGAGTACGTTGGGCTTGTACTATTTGGAGTTTAGGATAATGAGAAGAGATCTCATTGAAACATAAGATTATTAGATGGCTTGACAAGGTAGATGCAAAGATATTGTTTTTCCTTGTGGGAGAATCTAGGAACAAAAAGAGTATAATCACACAGTAAGAAAGAGGTCGCCCATTTAAACAGATGAAGACAATGTTGTTTTTCTCTCTCAGAGGATAGTGAATCTGTGAAATCTTTACTACAGAGGCTTGTTGAGGTAAGGTCATTCAATATATTGAAGGCTGAGATGGACAGATTTTTAACTCTTAAGGGATAAGGCAGGAAAGTGACTTTGAGGATTATCAGATTAGCCATGAACTCGAATGGCAGGAGAGACTTAATGGGCGAGATGTCAAAGAATGTGGTACTGGAAAAGCACAGCCAGTCAGGCACAATTCAAGGAGAAAGACAATCAATGTTTTGAGCCTAAGCTCTTCATCAGGAATGAGGTGTCCCAAAAGGGTTGAGAGATAAATGGAAAGTGAGGTTGGGGGGGGGGGGGGGGGAGGGAGGTTGTGGGGGGTGGGGGGGGGGGGGAGGTGGTTGGGTGTGGAAAGGTAGCTGAAGTTAGGGGTGAATGTGATAGGTCGGAGAGGAGGATGGGGTGGATAGATGGCAAGGAAGATGGACAGGTAGGACAGATCAAGAGGGCGGTGCCAAGTTGTAAGGTTGGATCTTGGATAAGGTTGGGGAGGGGAATTGAGGAATCTTGTAAAATCCACATCAATCCCATGTGATTGGAGGGTCCAAAGGCACAAGATGAAGCGTTCTTCCTCTAGGCGTCAGGTGATTAGGGTTTGACAATGGAGGCTGCCCAGGACCTGCATGTCCTTGGTGGAGTGAGAGGGGGAGTTAAAGTGTTCAGCCATGGGATGGTGGAGTTGTTTTGTGCATGCCCCGGAGATATTCTCTGAAATGTTCCACAAGTTGGCATCCTGTCGCCCCCAATGTAAAGGAAACCACATCGAGAGCAACAGATACAGTAGATGACGTGTGGAAGTGAAGTTGAATCTCTGATGGATGTGGAAGGCTCCTTTGGGGCCTTGGATGGAGGTGAGGGGGGAGGTGTGGGCATAGGTTTTGCAATTCCTGCGGTGTCAGGGGAAGGTGCCCGGAGGGGAGTGTGGGTTGATGGGGGAGTGTGGACCTAACAAGAGAGTCGCAGAGGGAATGGTCTTTACGGAATGTGGATAGAGGTGGGGAGGGAAATACATTCCTGGTGGTGGGGTCTGTTTGTAGCTGGCAGAAATGGCAGAGGATAATGCGATGTATCCAGAGGTTGATGGGGTGGAAGGTGAAGACCAGGAGAGTTCTGTCCCAACCCCCTCCCATTTATCTCTCAGGCCCCTTGGGACACCCCCTTATTCCTGATGAAGAGCTTATACTTGAAACGTCAACTCTCCTACTCCTCAGATGCTGCCTGACCGGCTGTGCTTTTACAGGACCACACTCTTCCACTCTAATCTCCAGCATCTGCAGTCCTCACTTTTCCCCTTGATGGACCAGATGGCTTATTTCTGCTCTTATATCTTAGAATCATAAAATCATAGAATCCCTACAGTGTGGAAACAGGCCATTTGGCACAAGTCTAGACCAACACTCTGAAGAGTAACCCACCCAGACCTATTCTCCAACCCAATACTCTACTTTTACTCCCGATTAATGCACCTAACCTACACATCCCTGAACACTATAGGCAATTTAGTATGGCCAATTCACCTAACCTGCACACCTAAGACCCACATCTTATGGTCTTCTAGCTCACCAGTTATGAAAGCCACAACAACTTAACTCAGTCCACAACTCTCAACAGCATCTAGAACTGATGGAGTCTTCAGTTCCTGACCCGAACATCAAATTAAAAAGCCTGCTGTTTTCAGACAGATGGCCTTCCCTCTACTCAGATTAAAACAAAAGACAATGGCACCACGTTAGGTTGTAGGTGAACTTCCTGAATAAATTTAACTGCCCCCTCATCCACCCATTTGCTCAGTTTCCTTGATCTGCTGGAGTTAAAAGAACATCTATGGTTTTTGTTACAATCTGTTCTCCCAGAAACTTCAATGTAAAATTGTTCAGTTTTAAGGATAGCATTATAAGTGAAATAATTCATGATCCTTCAATATTACAACTATCTACATAACAGATTAGGGAAAAATATGCACTTCAGTTCGACAAACAGAATTTTGTTTCCAAAATACAAGATCACATGAGAGTTGAAGTACGGTTTGTTAATTTAAACCACATTGTATTTGCTTTCAGCAGATGTATTCTAGGAGTGGGAGAAGTTCAATTTTATTTTGCATTAATACCAAAATCCATACAATTGAAACTGGGAAGCACAATGCTGAGATCATAGTTTCAATTCCTTTCCCATTTGCTGTCATTGATTTTTTCAAAATTTGATTTGGGAAGTTATAGCCGTTTAATAGAAAGAAGGCCTCCTGCATGTGTGAACTGACAGTGCTTTTTCATACACTGCATGTTATCAGTAATGGCTAGAATCCCTCAGGCCAAGAAAAATGGGTTTAAATTGCTGTGATTGGTTATAATCAGCACCTCTAATTGAAACAGCCTGTGTTACTAGGGAATTCTGGGATGTCTGGCAGGCTCCCAAGAATGTCCAGAATGTTAGCTTTTTTCTGCACATCTTACATCAGCTTAGTTCATGTGACAGAGAAAGTACGGAATTCTAAGAAACTTCAGACCAAAGACAGATCAGTGTAGTACATTCAGACAGACAATTAAACAAGTTATTCTGGACACCCATGTTGAGGAGAGTGGTCTTTGTCTGAAAGGTAAGCTCTCTTTTTAAATCCTTTGTGACAGCTCTGTACTGGATGTCTAATCTTTTTGTCTAAACCGGGAATATCTTACTACATTTTAACAGAAGTGAAGATAAATCATGGCTAATTAAAACCCAACAAAAGACGAAGAGCAAACACATCTTTTGTAGTTCTCCTTTCAAGGATACGTTAGTACTGAAAACTGTGGAAAAAAAAATAAAAGTTTTGTGGTCAAACTACAACTTTTTTTTAGCTGTCTGCATGGCAGGCATAACCAGATGATCATCGAGAGCACCAGAGCTCCAGTGCTTGATGTGTGTCCAGATGCAGATTTCACTGATTCTTAACATTCAAGCATCATGAAGCTTTCGAATTATGGACATTGTATGTGCAACCCTCTCAGAGCATTGTTTGCATTTAGAATACTCTGCCTTAAAAAAAAAGTGGATGCAGAATCTTTTTTTTTAAGAAAGTCAGAGATATATAGATTCTCAAATTACCAAGGGATGAAAGTTTATCGAGGCTATATAGGAATGTAGAGTTGTGATTAAAATCAAATCAGCCATGATCTTATTGAATGGTGGAGCAGGCTTGAAGGGCCAAGAGCCCTATTCTTGTTTCTTATTTGTATATTCATAACTTTTCCTAATCTGTGTCTACTTTTCTTCAATTGTATTATTGTTTTTACATGAATTGGCTGCATTTTCCTTATGACTTATTTATACAGTTGTTTAATAAGGATACATAGACTCTCCAGAATAGTGTTTCTGTGTATGTAGAACTAGTTTTACAAGATTTATTTTAATTTCCCAGCACATTGTTGCTGAGTGTCTTTGTAACTTTGGACTGAAAACCTGTACTTACAGGTCCAGAATTGTTCCAAAGCATAAATCCCCACAATGGTTGGAGTTGGCTAGTGAGGGTCTGGAAAACCCCTCAAGCATATGACTTATTTTTCTGGTTAATGACCCCACAGATTCAGGCTGGGATTAGTGCTATATTAATGTCAGATTAATGCCTTAATTTTTCAACAAATCTGAAAGTCAAATGATTTTACCCTCTATCCAAGTCCAAAGTATCTGCATTACTAATCATAGAATCTTTACCTCACAACAAAAGGCCATTCAACCCATAATGTCTGTGTTTGCTTTCTTAAGGGACAATTTAAGCACTGCCACACCTCTGTCCACTTCCCATATTTCTTGTCTTCAGATATTCAGAAAACATTTATTTCCCAGGAAGCCATTCAGCCCCATTGTGTGCACCTACTGAAAAATGAACACCCCAGCCTAATCCAATTTTTGAGCATTTGGACCAGATCCATAGAGATAATAGTACTTGGGACATATACCCAGACACCTTTTAAATGAGTGGAAGGTTTCTGCCAACACTATCCTTTCAGCCAATTAATAAGACTCCAATCATCTTTTGAAGAAAATAATTTTCTTCATTTACTCTGATCTTTTTACCAGTCACTTTTTAGATCTACCCTTCCAGCCATTGAGAACTCTGCTAAGGAATATAGCTTTTTCCATTCTTTTCTGACTCCTTTCAACTTTGTAATAATCAAACATTTCCTCAGCTGCTTCTGTTTACTCCAATTAAAACAATACTGGAAATACACAACCAATCAGGAATTGTCTGTGGAAGACAGAACAACTACCTTCTTAGGTTAAAGACTTATCAGTTTTGATTCCAGTTTTTAGCTTTTCTATTATCTGCAGCCATGATGCATGAAGTGCAGTGAACTAAATTGGTGTATGAAAGGAAAAAGAAGTGATCAAAGCAAGTGAAAAAGTCACTGTAAAGTAGTCAGGAATATGAAGCATATTAAACAAGATTTAGTAAAGACTCAAGGAGGAGAGTAGCTAAAGTAATCTGTGATCCCTTCAGGTAGAGAGAGGATAAATTATCATGGAGAATGGGGAGATGGCAGAAATTTTTTTTTTAATTGTCTTCACAAGCAAAGACATGTCAAATGCTAGAAAAATCAGGGACAAATGAGTGAAGAACTTAAGGTAGTGAGTTAATTAATTTCAGTAGAATTAGAAAAGCTTAAAGCATTAAAAGCTAATAAAATCCCTGGGTCCAATAGTCTATATCATAAGATTCTAAAAAGAGAACAATAGATACAGGGAAATCAGATTTATAATTTTCCTTCCTAGGGCCTAGCCACTGCCTGTTTAGGTTGTAGTTAAGCAGGCCTTCCCTGGTAAAAGCATCACAAGTCTGTCACCAGCTCATCATAGAGTCAGAGAGATAAACAGACCCTTCGGTCCCACTCGTCCACGCTGACCAGATATCCTAACCTAATCTAGTCCCACTTGCCAGAACCTGGCCCATATCCCACCAAACCCTTCCTATGCATACACCCACCCACCCATGCCTTTTAAATACTGTAATTGTACCAGCCTTCACTACTTCCTCTGACAGCTCATTCCATACACACACCACCCTCTGTGTGAAAAAGTTGCCCCTTAGGTCCCTTGTATATCTTTCCCTCCTCACCCTAATCAAATGCCCTCTAGTTCTGGACTCCCCCACCCCAAGGAAAATACCTTGTCTACTTATCCTATCCATGACCTTCATGATTTAATAAACCTCAGTGCCTCAAGACAATCTGACCATAAACATTCTTTCTCTCCACACATGCTACCAGGCATGCAGAGCTATTTCAAGAAATTTTTGTTTACGTTTCAGATTTCCAGCATGCGTAGTATTTTATCTCAGTTAAAGAATCTCAATGGGCAGTAAAATGGGAAGTGGCCTTGAACCTTCCTGTTCAGGTGGTTACTCTGCCCAATTCATTGTCCTTCTCATCTCTGAGTTTGTCACCTTGCAGAAGATTCTTCCCAACATTTTCATCATGGTCATTGAGTTGAAATGTTTAATTCTGTTTCTCTATCTATGAATGCTACCTGATCTGTTCAATCTTTCCAGCTTTTTTTATTACTATTTAGCAAGGAGTATCATCTTGCCTACTCCTTAGCGCAAAATAGCAATCTATTCATTCTCTTGTCATGCACTGCTATGAATATTGGGTTTAAATGTTTTCTAATCAACTCATTTAGAGACATTACGACACACTTTGAGGAGTAGTACTTGAAGCTGGAACTCCTAACCCAGAGGAAGAGAAGTTACCAATGCCATAGTTGCCCTTGATAAGTATTGCAGTAAAAATATACTCCATTTTCAATTTTGTTTTCCAAAGGGGAAATTAATTGATGACATAATGAGCCATTGAAATGTTTATATGGCAATAAGCTGTAGTACTTTATCTAATAGTTACTGTCATCCCTCATCAATCCCAGAGGCAAGGAATGATAAAGGACAATTTTAATGTACTCTGCCTCTCAGGTAGCTGAGGAGATCAGATGCAATGATGATTGTGGATTAGTGGAGAGTAATATTATGTCATAGAGGTCTACAGCACAGAAAAATGGCCTTCCAGACCATCAAGTCAGTGCCAGTCCAAACAAGCAACTAACTATTTAATTAGTATTGGTTGGTATGTAAAACTGGGATCCCACGGCCTTCATGCACAGTGACTTAAGTTAGAAGTACCTCATACTGAGTCAGTGGCAAGGGAGCAGAATGCATTATGTGTCTCCCTTCATCACTTGCAATTCTGAAACGGAGAATGTTGTTATCATTCATTGGTTTGATGTTAAACACAGTCTGCCAAGACTGAGTTCAAAGTAAAATAATGTTTTGAGATTAGCAGTGCTGCAATGAAAGCAAAAACCAGGCTGGATGGAATCAAACAGGAGCTTCACGAAAGATAAGCTGATGAAAATCTACTAAAGGGAACAATGTCCATAGAGTAGGCTGCATTGGGCTGAAAAATATGCAACTTGTCCACATTGTAAATAGCAACCTATAATAATCTATTTCCAAACTTTACCTGAGCTGTTACTAATTGTTCCCCTGGAAGAGGCCTACTGTCAGAACAGTTACCTTTTACAATTTTGTAGTTTAAATGTGAGAATGTTATTCACTTGAAGATTTAAACCTGAACTTGCCTCTTGTTCATCAGTTGCTCAAATAGTTATTTAGCTCTTACTGCATTTGCAAATTCATTCCAGATGTGTTCATTTTGAATTAGTATCGTGATTTGTGAAAAAAGAATTTCAAACTTTCAGATCAAATTATATGGATTAATCTTCACATGAAATCTATTTTTATCACTATTAGGTTTATAATTTCTGTCACTTTCATGACTGTTTGGACAGGATGCTTTTAATTTACCTTTTGTTTTTAAATGCCATGGTCTAAAGCTATCAATCACAGCAATCAATTAGATTACCACAACTGCTGTACTGGAACAACTGGGATTTCCTGTTCCAGATATGAAGTGATTGTTCTGAGAACTGGCAATGTTTTTCTTGTTAAACCGTATAGACTGAGCAACTAGAACAGGAAGTGCTGGTAGGTCCAAAAGTGATTAAATAATCTGATCAGTTTGCATTAACTGTACTTGATATCATAATAGAAAACAAAGTTGAAAGCATGGTCTGATATTCCATTCAGGCCAATCACATGAATTGGACAGCACTGCCAGCTTGGCTTGTTGGCAGCACTTTTGTCACTGAGTTAGAAAGTTGTCACACTGCCATCTTTGGCTATGCTATTGGAGATGCTATGTTGAGACATTAAGCTATTCCAGGTCTAACCTTACAATTAGGCACTGCCCTCATGACTTGTCCTACCTGCCGATCCTCCTTCCCACCTATCTGCTCCACCTTCCTCTCCAACTATCACCATTACCCTCACCTTCATCTACCTAATTGCACTCTCAGTGACCTCCCTCCCAGCCCCAGCCCCACCCCCAGCCCCACCCCCACCCCCCTCCCATTTATCTCTCCACTCCCTCAGCTGACGAGCCTCATTCCCGATTAAGGGCTTTTGCCCGAAACGCCGATTCTCCTGCTCCTCGGATGCTGCCTGATCTGCTGAGCTTTTCCAGCACCTGACTGTTGACTCTGATCTGCAGTACGCACTTTCTCCACATTAAGCTATCTGCCTTGTCTGATGGAAGTAAAAGATTTGGTACCGCTATTCAAAGAAAAAGGGATCTCTCCCATAGAGCCAGCCAGTATTTATCCTGCATACAACACCAAAAAAAAGTCTTGCCAGTTATTTAATTACTGTTTGAGGCTTTGCTGTTTACAATTGGCAGCCATGTTGCCATCATTACAACAGTGACCTTGCTTCTAAAATACTGCTTTGGCTGTGAAGCGCTTTGAGATATTGTGGAGGAAATGATAGTTATTGGTTTTTAAAATCTCACACCTAATTAGCTTAAGTCAGCATCAATTTTTTTCCCGATTACTCTCCTGTGAAAGACATTGAGATATTTTAGTTTTGTAAAGGTGCCTTATAAATACTAGTTTGAATATTGCTGCTTCAAATCAAGTTAATTTTGTTTTACCGGTGTAGGAATCTTATTTTCTGTCTCAGTTGAAAACAGGCTGAAGTGATCTGAGCATAGCAACTTAAGAGTTTTATTTCATCTTTCCCTTGTATGGAAAGAAGTCCACTCCCCACCAAGATGTTCCCCACACTCTCCCATAGATTGGAAACTCAGCAGAATGAGGGATCAGTCTTTGGAACACCACATTAGGCAGTATAAAGCTAAAGTTCTCAATAACATAATGACTGTAAAAATTAATTTGTAGTTCTGAACATGTTATATTTTGAAGTTATTCTGAAACATTTTAAAGCTTGTTAAAAGACATCATTTCATTGATGAGCCCAATTCAATTTGAATCACGACTGCCAACATAATTTCATTGCTATGAATTAAAACAGATAACCATTTAATTCATCCTACGAGCATGATATTTTTTACTTTATGTATAAAATGGTCAATTCCCAGTTAGAAAGAAACAACTTACATTTATAGAGCAGAGTACTAACATTAGATCCTTCCAATATACTTCATAGTAAATAAGGTAACATTTGGTCTGCTGCAGCTACTATTCAAGTAAAAACAGAATCCAACATGTACAACAAGATCCTGCAAATAGCAAAAGTCAAAGCTTGATATATGTACAAAGGTGATCCAGCCATTCAGCCAGAAAATAGAAGGTAAGAGCCCACACTATTATGTAATTTGTAGATTTAAGCAAACAATGGATAATTGTTTTGTTAACAGAGGTTAGAGTCATAGAGATGTACAGCATGGAAACAGACCCTCCAGTCCAACCTGTCCATGCCGACCAGATATCCCAACCCAATCTAGTCCCACCTGCCAGCACCCAGCCCATATCCCTCCAAACCCTTCCTATTCATATACCCATCCAAATGCCTCTTAAATGTTGCAATTATACCAGCCTCCACCACATTCTCTGGCAGCTCATTCCATACACATACCACCCTCTGCGTGAAAAAGTTGCCCCTTGGGTCTCTTTTGTACCTTTTCCCCCCTCACCCTAAACCTATGCCCTCTAGTTCTGGACTCCCCGATCCCAGGGAAAAGACTTTGTCTATTTATCCTATCCATGCCCCTCATAATTTTGTAAACCTCTATAAGGTCACCCTTCAGCCTCCAACGCTCCAGGGAAAACAGCCCCAGCTTGTTCGGCCTCTCCCTGTAGCTCAGATCCTCCAATCCTGGCAACATCCTTGTAAATCTTTTCTGAACCCTTTCAAGTTTCACAACATCTTTCTGATAGGAAGGAGACCAGAATTGTATGCAATATTCCAACAGTGGCCTAACCAATGCCCGGTACAGCCGCAACATGACCTCCCAACTCCTGTACTCAATATTCTGACCAATAAAGGAAAGCAAACCAAACACCTTCTTCACTATCCTATCTACCTGTGACTCCACTTTCAAGGACCTGTGAACCTGCACTCCAAGGTCTCTTTGTTCAACAACACTCCCTAGGACCTTACCATTAAATGTATAAGTCCTGCTAAGATTTGCTTTCCCAAAATGCAGCACCTCGCATTTATCTGAATTAAACTCCATCTGCCACTTCTCAGCTCATTGGCCCATCAGGTCCAGATCCTGTTGTAATCTGAGGTAACCTTCTTCGCTGTCCACTACACCTCCAATTTGGATGTCATCTGCAAACTTACTAACTGTACCTCTTATGCTTATGGTGAACAACTTGTTTACTTACAACATCACTTTAGCAACAAAATAAGGTTCTCCAGTTAATTGCTTCCTATTCATTGATTCACTATAAATTCTGAAATTGGCAAATAAAACCAAACCATTAGGTACTTAGTATATTGCTGCAGCAAAAGATATGGTAGTGTGACCTGACTAGCAATCTGGAGTTAGGAAATCCAGCCTGGAAGACTGGGAATTTAAATTCAATCTAATCTGGAGATCTAAAAAAGAATCTGCTCTCAGTAATGATGACCAAGAATCTAGTGAGTTGCTGTAAAAAGCCAACTGGTTGAATCAGTAATTTAGGGACATTGTGAAGAGGATATAGGAGGTTTAAAAAAAGACAAGGTAAAGAGATATCAATAAAGTGAATGTGCAAAGATGAGACAAACTGAGTATTGAGGGGAAAACGTGGAATAATCTGTTTTGGCAGCAAGTATGAAAAGGAAGCACGTTGTCTAAAATAGTGAAGGCCAAAATACCACTGAGATGCAGAGGGATCTGGGTGACCTTATGAATGAATCCAGAAAAGGTTAGCATGCAGATAAAGCAAGTGATATGGAAAACTAGTAGAATGTTATAATTTATCACAAAGGGAAATGATTACAAAAGTAGGGAGATCATATTTCTGCACACTGGTGAGGCCCCATCAAAAGTACTGTGTAAACTATTGGTCACCATATTTAAGAAAGGATGTAAATATGTTGAAGGCAGTTTGGAGGTTTACTAGCCTATTAACTAGAATGGGCAGATTATCTGATGAGGGAAGATCAGACAGGCTGGGCTTGTACCTGCCAGAGTTCAGTGTATTGGCAATTTGATTGAAAAGGTATAAGCTCCTGAGAAATCTTTATGGGGCAGTAATGAAGATGTTTCCTCATAATTAGGTGGAAACGTGCATTTGTGGTTACAATCAAATGAACCTAATTCACCATTCAACAAGATCACAGCTCAAGAGCCTACTCCTGGATTTGCATGTAACTTTGTTGCCCTCACAAATCACAGAGGTGTGACTCTACACCTTCCAAGCTATGCAGCTCCACTTTGTACATGATAGCTCTATGAAGTGGCCGCACAACAAACTTATAATCTGTGTACTTGTTACAGGTACAAAAACAAAACCCTTCCGGATCCATAATAAGTGTTAGTCTCTTAAATGGCTTCTAAAAAGGCTTGGAAAACCAATTCTAGTTAATGACTTATCATAGCCACCTGGAGGCCAATCTGGGATAGGCATTGTTGGCCTCATCAGCAGTAAGACATTGGAGAAGAATTAGGCCATTTGGCCTATCAAGTCTGCTTCACCATTCAGTCATGGCAGATAGGTTTATCAATTCCATTTTCCTGCCCTCTCTCTGAAACCCATGATCCCCTTGACAATCTATCTTAAGTACATTCAAATGACTTGACCTCCAAAATCCTCTGCAGAGAGGAGTTCCACAGGTTAACCATCCTCTGGCAGAAGAAATTCCTCTCCACCTCAGTTTGAAAGAGTCATCCCTTCATTCTGAGGCTCGTCTCTCCTACTTATAGAAACATCTTCGCCATATCCATTCTATCCAGGCTTCTTGGTATTCTGTAAGTTTCTGTCAGATTCCCTCCTATGCCTCTTGTCTCCCTGTCATCTTTCTAAACTCCATCTTCTGTGCTGGACCCATGATTCTGGATTTCAATTTATTCTATCTTTTTCAAAAACCTTACAAACCATGAACCAGAAAAGCACCTTCTCCCCTCTGTACCAAATTCACTAGAGCTACATCTCACTCTGGAAATGTTCTCTCTTTCTTGACTATATGAAACTTACTGATCATGCACTTTCAAAAGACTTCCTCTAAAAGAGAGCTCAGGTAAGTGAGATGACCCTTGCTAATTAAGCTTCACTAGCAGTTAACACCCATTAAAGTTCTATTCAGGCTTTAGGTGATAACTGCCTCTCAGGCAGCTACCTTTTTAACTTTATTAAATAGACTACTAAATTTTAAACTTTTAAAACAGAGAAAGAAAAGAGTATCCATTCTATTTCCATACAACCTCAGATTCCCTGCCCTTGTGAAGCTTACTGATATCCCTATCCTTTTAATGAACTTTTAAAAATCAGCAGCTTCATTTCTAGTTAGGCAATGTTGTGGAACAGTCAGGATTGAAGGAATTTGTTTATTTGCAAAGACTTGGCTCATTCAAAACTAAAGCATGCAATTCATTTAAATTTACACAGGATTGAAGATGTCAAAATCCCAAAGTCCTGTCAAAATGTTGTTTTATTGTTCTGCATTCTTGGACGCCTCATGTGCTCAATTATGTTCGCAACTCATAGACTCTGACAAGATATGTCTGCTAATTTGAATGACAATGTAAAGACACACAATTATCACTAATGCACAAAGTATTGCCTGTGTCATTGCAATGTAAAAACATAATATAAAAGACATAAAAATTCATCTCGGCTTCATTAATGTGGCACTCCAATCTTCCAACAGCTCATTTGATGAAATGGTATTGTTTAGTTTCCAATCTGTGGTTTTGAGAAGAAGCCAGAAAAAGAGAAAAATAAAATTGTTTCATTCAGTTGCTGGCATGTTTCCTATTGAACTAATTATTTGAAAACTCTATTTAGCATGTAAATTGTCCAGATCTCTTGAAAAACAAACTTTTCTACAGTTATGCTTAGTGTCCGATGAACTACTCATAATTTTGTTATTGTGAATATCTTGTCAAAATTGTACTCTTGCTGCAGTGGGTAACTACATACACCATTTTGAAGCTTGCTTATACCATAATATTAATATGTCCCTTTTCTCCTCCTTATTTTATTCTATTTGACTTGCTTTCATCTTTCCTCGATTCTTCCACTCGAAAAAATGGAGCACTGTGCTTCTAATAATATTCATCATCAATAAAGGTGCAGTTGAGTTTTCTCTACCTATGCCTTTCTCACTATCCCTCACACTTTCATATGTCAAAACTATGCTTCAACCAGCCAAATGAATTAAAAGTGCCCTGTATTTATCTATCATTCCTAACAAGACACTAATTATAAAATTTGCTGTCTGGAGATTGAGTGTGAACCTACATTCTAGTAAGGTGTGGAATTGTGTCATACCAAGGGTTGATAATTTACAGTGAAGTTTGTATTTGCGTTTCTATATAAGGTAGCCCTTCAGATTTTATATAAAATATTAGTGAGGAGTCAATGCTCTTTGACTGGATTCCTTACAGTGTAGAAACAGGCCCTTCAGCCCAACAAGTCCACATGACCCTCCAAAGAGTGACCCTCCGAAGAGTAACCCACCCAGACCCATTTCCCTCTAACTAATACACCTAGCTCTATGGGCAATTTTGCATGGCCAATTCACCTGACCTGCACATCTTTGGACTGTGGGAGGAAACCAGAGCACCCGGAGGAAACCCACACAGACATGGGAAGAATATGCAAACTTCACACAGACAATTGCCTGAGGCTGGAATCAAACCTGGGTCCCTGGTGCTGTGAGGCAGCAGTGTTAACCACTGAGCCACCGTGCCGCCCAAAACATATTTTGAATACACCAGCATTGATGATGATCTGGTCCATGGCGGTCTTTACTCCATTTGTTCCATGTTGCCTGTAACATAACTGTAATATCCACATTGGAACTGTACTGAACTTGTCTCATGATGGCCCACATTGTAACTGCCCCTGTGATTTTTTTTAAGTGTAATCAGCTGCTGCAACATATGAACTCCTTGGCGAGCAGGAGTTAAAATGTCACTTTTAATGAGCTATGCAAATATTTGATGAGCTGATATGAAAGCTTATGTTTTAATTATAAAATAGACAATGTGCCATGATGCAAGGACCTTGTTTGTAAACATAAAGTCTCCACATTTCTGAAATGGAATACTGCTGTGAACGTGTGAATATCTTCACAATGAACTTGAATCCGAAGTGCCTTTAGAAAGCAAGTTTATTTGGATATGAAATTTGATAACCCCCAAAAAGGACGTGGAGTATACAATGTGCAATTCAGCTGTGTCTAATGCTTCTGACATAGTCAGCATGAAAATGTTGTGTTTGTTGGGCATTGATTGTAATGTGCACTCAGCGTGCTGTTGTGTGGCTGCATGCCTCAAAATACAATCATGAGTGGTTCACTTATGCTACTTAAATCTATTCTACTGTTCGTAAAAGGAAGATGTGTTTTGACTGTAGTAGGTAGTGGAAGGTGTTCTAAAAATGATTCTTCATTGGGAATGTCATGATAGTGCCATAGCATTGCATAGGGTAACCTCAAAGATCGTCAGTTGCTGCTATAGAACTATTGGGTGGAGGAAGTGGCGAGCAGGACATAGCTGCTGAGGTTGAGAAGACTCTCCTGACAAGCCTAGAGGAGATAATGGATCCAGATAACCAAGTTGATTAATTCCAGGAATCAAGACCCAAATGCCTGGACATATTGTTGCAAGACATTCATTTTTCCCACCTAAGTACTCCAGCCTCCTATCTGACCTATCGCCATCACCCCCTCCACCTATATCTACCTATTGTCTTCCCCCCCACCCCCCCATCCTCCTATTTATCACTCAGCCCCCTTCCCCTACCCGATGAAAGCATTATGCCTGAATCGCGACTCCTCTGCTCCTCGGATGCTGCCTGACTTGCTGTCCTTTTCCAGCGCCACACCTTTCGACTCTGATCTCCAGCATCTGCAGTTTTCACTTTCTCTCTTTCATCCTCACTTGCTTGTTTATCTTCCCCATTATATGATCTAAAATGTTCCCCTCAACCATTGTCTGTCAAAGCAGATTCCATGTACTTTCCACTCTGGAAATTATTTGCTTTCTGCATTCTCTCTCTTGGTGACTATCTTATATTGATGGCTTCTAGTCATACTCTTCCCCACAAGAGAAAACATTTCCTCTGCACATTCTCCCTGTGTCTCCATGGGTTTCCGCAGGTGCTCCGGTTTCCTCCCACAATCCAAAAATGTGCAGGTTAGGTGAATTGGCCATGCTAAATTTCCCATAGTGTTCAGGGATGTGTAGATTAGGTGCATTAGTCAGAGATAAATGTAGCGTAATAGGGTAGGGGAATGGGTCTTGGTGGGTTACTCTTCGGAGGGTCACTGTAGACTTGTTGGGCCAAATGGCCTGTTTCCGCATTGTAGGGATTCTATGATCACATACCAGTGAGCAAGGTCAGGGAACCCACCTTCAACTATTCGAATAAGAACACCTCTAGCTTCAGATGCTGCTCAATGTTTACCAGGTAAATATACATATGTTGAATTAGGCAGCAAAAGATTGAGATTGTAAATCTTTAGTTTAGTACAAATACTCACATCCACCCTTTCCTTGTAAGGAAAAACCCAGCTCTTTTGCTTTCCTTTCCTTTTTAATGATCTGAATGAGCATGTTCAGTATGGACTTCTGAACAGAAAATTGTTTGATGAATCTGTTGGAGCTTTCTGAGGAGGTCATTATCAAAGGGAAGTCAATAGACATTGTGGATATTTTTAATCAACCTGTTCAGAGGTGTTATGACACACCTCTGGAGCATATAGGATTTAAACCTGGTCCTTCTAGCTCAGAGATAGGCATGTGACCAAATGCCAAAAGAATCCTGCTTTTTTTTTGTAAAACAGACACGCCACATATTTAACAAATTACATAAATGAAGAATATTTTAAAAAATATCTTTAACCTACATGTTCAGATGTATTTTTACACTCTTCTACAGCAGCTGGTTCTTGAACTCCGGTTTCTCTCCATTTTGCAGAAGCAAGTCAGCACATGACTGGGAGCAACAACACCTTTGGAGTGAGGATAGCCATGAGTGCATGTCCTCGTTCCCATGGTCGACACAATGCTTGTTAGCATTGGAGCAACCACAGCCGAGGCCACATTCAGTATGGGCTTTGAAACTATTGAGGATGATAGTGTATTCATTCCTAACCCAGCTCATCATATCCCATTTCTCTCTTATCCCACAATCTCTTATGATTAACCAACAGCAAACAGTGTAAGAATGCACCACTTGTTTTCTCGCACCAACCCTACTCTCATTGGTGTTTCCTCTTCGAACTGCAGCCTGGTCAGGCTGTGGTGAAAGAGGAAGACAGTAATGAAGAAGAATACCATAGTCAATCTCACGCTCTAACTCAGATACTGTTCTGTGTACTTCATGGGATTGTTCAGCCACAGGGTCAGCATATGGCTGGACACTGGGCATGAAAGCCCTGCAGTCATGGCAGGCACCAAGCATATCAGTGGACACCTTATCATAGTGGGAACTCGCTTGTGGGTTTTTGCAGCAGAGAACTCAAATAAGATAATGGAGTGGCACGTTGGCTCAGTGGTCAGCACTGCTACGTCACCGCTAGGGACCAGGGTTCAATCCCAGCCTCGGATTTTGCACGTTCTCCCCATGTCTTTGTGGGTTTCCTCCAGGCGCTCCAGTTTCCTCCCACAGTCCAAACATGTGCAGGATAGGTAGATTGGCCGTGGGAAGTGCAGGGTTACAGAGATAGGGTAGGAGGGTGTGTCTGGGTGAGATACTCTTTGGAGAGTCAGTATGGACTTGTTGGGCTGAATGACCTGTTTCCACACTATAGGGACTCCACAGAAAGGTAAAGTAAGTCATAGAAGAGTGGTGATGATTATGCACAATGGCACATTTGCAATCCACCCAGAAAGCCTCCGGCTATTGCCAAGGAATATGAATATGCCTGGCATCATGTTGTTATCAGAGTTTTGAAGAGCTTGAAGCCCATTTGGTATTGAAATGGTGGCTGACTCCATGAGCAAACTTGTTCTCCCAACTATGATGTAGTGTCTGATGGCTGATGTCTCAGCTTCAATCTCAGAAGCAGAAGGACCCCAATATCTAAGTGATGTAATGACATCTTAGACCGAGATCAGTCAAGCTGGGTTTACAACCACATAAGCTCAGTATGCAAGAGGTGCTTTCTCACACTGTTTGCTGTCGGTAAGAGATTGTTGGATAAGACATACCAAAACATCTAAATTACAACAAAAGACAACCGGCAAATAACCTGAAAGTAGTTGATTGTGCCTTTAAAAAGATCTGAGCAGAGATCCTTCCTGCAGCTGAACACATGTTCAGCAATATGAGGTCAAGAAAAGGAATTAGTTTGGTCATTAGGAATGATCATTGATATCAAACTGGCATTACAGTGAGCATGACAAGTGTGCGTGCATGCTATGAATACAACTTTGGAGGTCAAACAACACTGAATTATAGTGCCTTTGATTTCTATATGTAGAACAGAAAAGGTGGAAGGTGATTACTACAACTGAACAGTGCACTCAGTAGAGCATATATTTCTGCCAGGCTATTTCAATTCAATATTACAATGCAACTCGTCCTTGAAGCTATTCATAGCCTGGCTGAACTACAAAACTGAAACAAAAAATATTTTAAGAGCTTCCATCTCAATGAAGAGGCTTCGGGCTAATCCACACCCAACAACCTGCACTGAAAACTCCACTCCTGTTTTGACAACTGTGACAAATTCCACCACAGTGTCCAAAACAATTCTCAACGTTCTTTCTTCTAAAGAAAATAGTAAATTTGCCTTCTCTCTCAATATTAACATATCCTTTACAGAAAATCCAGACTCTGCATCTGGATGTGCCCAAAAGTAATCAATGTTTCCCATCTGTGTATCAGGCTTTGTTGAAATTGCTGCACAGTTTTGAAATATATTGTTTACAGACTAACAAACAAGGGTTAAAACATTATCCCTATGCTCCTCCATGCTGGAGGTAATAAGTGGACCAATCATTGTTTATGGAACTAATCAAAGATGGAAAAGGATTCAATATCTGTTATTCCAAGTCAATTGCATCTGGTATCATTCCCAAACAACATTTTGTGTCAATCCCATCTGTTAACAATTTTCTTCAGTTGTTAATTAGACCTTCATGATATTTATCATTTTAGAAAATTACACAATGTCTTGTTTTTTTTTTGTAAATTATAAAACAAATAATAGTAAGGACAGAACGCTGCGTTTACTGATGCCAGCATTTGATGGATAATCAGACAGCAGGCGAGGAGCCAAGATAAGATTGGCACAGGCAAAGGTCTAAGTAAATATGTACCACAGGAACGTAAAGTTTGGCATAAAGCACATGATAATGGTGAATCACTGCATAATAATCTCATAGTTACACGCTGCCAAAATGAATGAATTTGCAGGGTAAATGTATTGCGTTCTGAAGGTCACATGGATGAGGACATGATTTACATGTTTGCTACTCAAATTGTACCATTCCCATTCTGTTAGCAGCATTAAAATTCTTGAAAATTTCACTATGTTAAGCAATAGAAGATTTAGCAGGACAACTCATTATCATACTGGTATTACTGGTGCCAGGGCAGATTCAAGGCACAACTAATAGTCCCAAGATTGGGGGTGGCAGTCAGAGGATGGTGGAGGATAAATATAAGAAGTCTACTTTTGTCGAATTATACTTATCAAAAGCTCAGGATAGGAAAGGAAGTTAGAACATAAAGTGAAAGTTCCGTTCTAGAACAGGAGGTATGACTAATCTGACAGTCATCTTGGTAGTACAGTACTGAATATGGTAAAAATACTGTAACAGTTTACTCTTCTTTTGTTCTTAGAATAATCATGCATATCTTTGACTGAGTATAAAGAGATCAGAATCTAGGTCTTCCTTCATCAGTGAATTGCATCTATATGTTACTTTATCAGGGCAACTTCACTTAAAGGATACATTGCCAGAATATTGTAACATTGTAAGAGTTGAATACTTGAGTACCCCAACACTTGTGTGATCATGTTTTTATTGACCATGAGAGCTTTCTTCTACTAAACTCCTGTCACATTTAAGAGCTTTTGTTTTTAAATACTAAGTCCCATCCTAAACATTTTTGTTACAAGTTGTACAGGTATGTTTAAAGTTGATTTATTTCTTTATAAAATATTGAAGCATATCCTCAGAGTGCCAGCGTTAGTTAAGAAGCCAAATTAAACAAATTAAAGACATTTTGAATCGCTCAATGTAGGAGGTGACTTATTTCTCGACTTCAACAAGCAACAACTGCATTTTCAAGATTTTAGTGGGGTTCTCTTTTTTAGTCAAATGTGAATCTACATTTTCATGCTAAATATAGATTAATAATCTCTGCGAGGTCTCTATCAACATTACCTGATTGGCATACCTCAACTTTGTCATCAAAGTTATAATATCAAGGCAAACATAGCCAAAGGTGTGCAAATAACATTATAATCCTGCCAAATCATGGAATGGTAACAGAACAGAAGAGATCCATTCAGTACATGCAGTCCAAACACTGGCACGCTGCAAGAGGAATTTAGTTTCTGACTGTAGTCCTGCATTTTTTTCCCATCAGTTATTTATCCAAATCCCATTTGTAAGCAGAAAGTGAATCTACTTCTACTTCTCTAGGTAGTACTTAATCACTTCCTGTGTTTAAAAAAAAAAGTCCTTTGTTTCTTTTGACAATCACTTTTTAAATCTGATTCTTAACTCTTCTGCTGATGGATACGGTTTCTCTCCAAATACGCCAACCAGACCTTTCATGGTTTCAAGTCTTTTTATTAACTATCCTCCCAACTTTCTTCCCTCTAAGAGGAACAAATCTGACATTTCCAATCAAATCAAGCTATAGAATCATTCAGTCCTGGATCCATTCTCATGAATCTCTTTTTGGACCCTTTCTAAAACGTTCATAACTTTCCTAAAGTGCAGTTTACCAGTCGAGGACACAACAGTCCTGTTCAGGTTGAACCAGGGTTTTATAATAAAAGTAAAATAGAGTTTTATTTTAATTGTATCAGTGACTTGTCGACAGTAAGGCACCAAAGTCCTTTGACTTCGAGACTATGAAAAAGGATGCTTCTGGTTTGAGTGACGGTAGGGAATTTAGATTGAAAACTCTTCTGCTAATCATCTACTCTACCAAAATTGCCCTTCAATTTTCTATAGAAAATCATCTACTGTCTATCTTTTCCTGCTTAGGGCTATGATTGCTGGTTGCCAGGTTATGTAGGGAAATACCATCTCAATGATGGATGAAAGCTGACATGAGCTCCCTGATGGCACTGAGGCTCAATTGCTGTATTAAAGGAATATAACCAAACTAGTCCTCTTCTCTTCCTCGGAGCTTAATGGTTTCAATGTAAGCATAGGTGGTAAAGAAGGAAGGTTTTCATTGTATCTCCAGATTGTATTTCCAAAGTTCAATTTTTTTTGGTCTGGGACAGAAACTACAGATGCATCCTGAAAAGACACAAAGACAAAGTCTTTTCCCTGGGTTGGGGGAGTCCAGAACCAGAGGGCATAGGTTTAGGGTGAGAGGGGAAAGATATAAAAGGGACCTAAGGGGCAACTTTTCCACGCAGAGGATGGTATGTGTATGGAATGAGCTGCAAGAGGAAGTGGAGGAGGCTGGTACAATTGAAACATTTAAAAGACATCTGGATGCATATATGAATAGGAAGGGTTTGGAGGGATATGGGCCGGGTGCTGGCAGGTGAGACTAGATTGGATTGGGATATCTGGTCAGCATGGACAAGTTGGACCAAAGGGTCTGTTTCCGTGCTGTACATATCTATGACTCTATGACTCCATAAGCCTGCCTCAGGATAGCAAATCTTACCAATTCTGCAAAACCTACATAGTATGTTGGACAGCTGCATATTCCACATTTTCTTTTCTCTTCGCAAGTCATCCACAATGTGTGTGTGTGTGTTTTTTTTCAACACCATATGCAGCAGATCACTGCCAGAATGATAAATCTTTGATTTCATAGAATGTCACATGATGCAACAGACCAATTAAAACTGATTTTAAAATAACGTCAGATGTTCCCTTCAATGATGATCAATGGAATCAGAACATCCTGTTACTAAGTTTGTACAACTCTATTGTACCATTTTTGTTTTTATTTGTATCAGCTCAAGTTCACCAATATTGGTATAATTTTTACAAGATATATGTGTACTGTTGTTGCGTATGATGCACGTGTACTTAAGGGGGTGTATTTTAAACTGCTATCAATCATGACCCACCTCTAGGTAGGATGTAGTGCAGTCATCCCATGATTCTTTACTCAGA
This sequence comes from Chiloscyllium punctatum, assembly GCF_047496795.1. Lineage (NCBI taxonomy): Eukaryota > Metazoa > Chordata > Chondrichthyes > Orectolobiformes > Hemiscylliidae > Chiloscyllium > Chiloscyllium punctatum. The sequence continues at coordinate 54,642,387 of NC_092745.1, read as the reverse complement.
ATACAGGGGCAGAACTCCAAGACAAGTGTGTCTATGAAGCCTTCCAAGCAACACTATATCTATGTGTTCTTATGTTCTTATGGAACCCACATTTTTTTTTACATTCCTTGGGTATTTATTGGTACTTTCACCTAAAAAAGAAGAACATAACATCTGTGCAATAGATCTTGTCACCATGCCAACTCTACTACTTTTCTAAAGTTAACTTTTCTGAAGCTACTGCCAGTTCCTTCTCAAAAGCTAACCCTGCACAAAGAAACCTCATTCAAATATGATGAATATCAAAAGTTGCCAAAAAAATTACTAGGGGAAAGTAAGCAAGGAAGAGAAAAGTTCATTTAAAAATTATCCATTTATATTCAGCACTACATCAATAAAAGAAGTGAATAATTCATCTTGGCAACAAGCAAGGTTGGTGTCCTTAGTATTCCCATTTGTTTTGATCTCTACCACAGGTAGCTAAAATAATCAGACCCAAACTGGTATTGCTCCTTGTAATGTATGTTCTCGACCACGTCTGTGACCTGCACCCTCCCTCCTAAAAATTTATTTTCATTTTAACACACTGCCCATCAAACCTACAAGTCCTCATCAGGGAACATGTTTCTCAGTGAGTCATTTCTTACAGGATTTAGACAGTCAATGTGAGCTGTGTAAGAGCATTATTAAAAATGTCATGTATAGCTTACTCTCTTATGTGGAGTTCATGATGCACAAAATCATTTTGCCATTAAAATTGCACAATCTTTTGCCATTTTGACTGACTTCAAGAAAAAAATCTACAATTCTTCATAAGATGGGAATTTAAGTCCCAATGAAAACTAAAACAGTTCAATAATAGATATCTTTTTTGTAAATGTGTAAAACAGTTTCATTAGAGTACTGCAGGAGATGAACCTAGCCAATCAGCACAAGGAGACCAAGATGTGACTTGATTGACGCATCGTAACCTGGCCTTTGGTTACATTTGGTCAGTTTCTCCTTTGGTCACATTTGAGTGCTTAGCCAGTACAAGCCATGGCTTTCTTTGTATTTGAATTAAAAAGGAAATCAATTGACTGCTGTTCCTTGTTGAATTAATCAATAAATTAAAATCTAATTTTAATTAGAACAAACAAGGCATGTCTCGTAACTGAACACTTTGACATGTTTTCATTTAATTACTTTCTTGTATAAATTGCCATATTAGTTTGGGGAGGGGTTTCCTTGGGATGAGTAGCACAAGGAATTATCTAAGAAATATTGAATCTCAGCTCAGTTCATGTCATCTGCCACTGAATGTGTATGAAAAGGCCGGTTTGCGGTGAAGAAGATATGCTCATAAGAGGTTAATTGTCACAGGTTGTTGGAAATTTTGTGTTGGTCTGCTATTACCCTCGCAAAAATAGGGGCCTCGAGTTTTACAGTCAACAGTGAGACAAAAGCATTTGCTACTGACCTTGAAGAAAGGTGCTGCTTATGGTCTAGCAATTTCTGTAGTGCAGATTTCGCCTTTTTGATGGCAAATCTGACACCCAAGGCAAATAGAACTGCAGGCATGAGGCAACAGTGATGTCAGGAAATAGGATAAGCAGCCAATTATATTGAATCATTTTCACAGGCAGCAAATCTGGAAGTTAAAGCATTGAATCCTTTTGCTCTTAATTTATGTCTATGTTTGAAGCCTTAAATTCTGGCCGGAATAAGATGGAAGCTATGATAAAGGTCAGCGAAGTTCAAGAGAAATGAAAATGTGGATTTATCAGAATTATATATAAAAAAATACACTTATCAGGATGTTGCCAGGGTTGGAGGGTTTGAGCGATTGGGAGAGGCTGAATAGGCTGGGGCTGTTTTCCCTGGAGCGTCGAAGGCTGAGGGGTGACCTCATAGAGGTTTATAAATTCATGAGGGCCATGGATAAATAGATAAGGTCTTTTCCCTGGGGTGGGGTAATCCAGAACTAGAGGGTATGGAGGGGAAAGATATAAAAGGGGCCTAAGGGTCAACTATTTCACACAGAGAGTGGTGCATGTATGGAATGAGCTGCCAGAAGAAGTGATAGAGGCTAATACAATTACAGCATTTAAAAGGCATCTGAATGGGTGTATGAATAGGAAGGGTTTAGAGGGACATGGCCAAGTGCTGGCAAATGGGACTAGGTTAGGATATATGATCGGCCTGGATGAGTTGGATTGAAGGGTCTGTTTCGGTGCTGTACATCTCTATGACTCTATGATATTGCACAAATGTAAAATTAACATTTGCCCCTCAATGTTTCGTTGCACCAGCTCCATAGTTCTGTGGTGAACCAGTGTGAAGGGGAGTTGGCAGGACAAAGGACCTCATTGTCAACCCGATGCTGGGAATAGCCAAAGTGGACGTATCAAGTCCAACCAATGGAGAGTTGAGGAGGCCAGTCAGATAGGCCAGATGCCTCTGTTCCATAGGAGAAAGTGAGGACAGCAAATGCTGGAGATCAAAGTCAAGAGTGTGGTGCTGGAAAGCACAGCAGGTCAGGCAGCATCCGAGGAACAGGAGAATCGACGTTTCGGGCAAGAGCCCTTCATCAGGAATGATGCTTGTGAGCCAAGGGGATAGAGAGATCTCAGGAATGAAGCTTGTGAGCCAAGGGGGTAGAGAGATCTCCACCCTCTTGGCTCACAAGCCTCATGACTTGATTTTTGATTTTAGTTACACTCTTCCTTGAGGGCCTGTCAACTAGTGCATTACTTCTTTCAGTTGATTTAATCAAAAAAATTATAGTAGTAGTATTTCAGACAAGGGTATTTAACAGTAATTATGTGAAAATGCTATTTAAGGCAAAGTTACTCCTTGTTTAATAAGGATTTCAAAGGTTTTTTTGCAGGAAGACTAGTAACATAAAAAAAGTGTAAGTTCTGGTCTATTCACAGATTTCCCATTGATTGCAGTCTGATGGAACCTCAGCGGGGAAATGAATAATCACTGTTAATAACCACTCGTGAGCATCTCTTAACCACAAATTGCTGACCTTTTTTTTATTCACAATCAGCAGCAGATGCCATGAACTGAGCACTATTTTATTCAAATAAACATTTAAAGAACTGCAGATGCTGTAAATCGGAAACAAAAACAGAAGTTGCTAGAAACGCTCAGCAGGTCTGACAGCACCTGTGGAGAGAAATCAGAGTTACTGTTTCTGGTCTGGTGAAACGGACCTGAAACATTAACTCTGATTTCTCTTCACCGATGCTGCCAGACCTGCTGAGCGTTTCCAGCAACTTCTGTTTTTGTTACTATTTCATTTAATACTTTTTCACCCAATTCTTTGTCTTGTTAATTCCAAAGAAATGAATGGGAAATTGTTCAATAAGCTAATACTGGAGTGGTTGTATTATTCTGCAAATATGGGGACTCCCAAAAAATGCTATCAATTTCAGTCAAGCAATTAAGTCCAATTCTGATCATTTCAATGTTACTATCATTTTAAAATCTATGTTAAGCTCATCTTTAACCTATCTGCGCTTCAACAAATTGCTATAATTTTCTTGTAAGTACAAATGAATCTCACCACAGATAACCAAATAGTTTGTCATGTTCTAAGGACCATATTAAAGACATGATCTACAGTCCTGATAATAAACTTAACTTCTCTGGTTCAGAAAGGTAGCAATTCATACTACACAATTTTTATTCCTGCAGATAAAAACTTGTTCTAGAATCATTCCAGGCGGATATAAAAGTGAGGCAGACTGGGAATTCAGAAAAAAGCAAGGATAACTTAGGACATCATATGACTTCCAATATCTCTAATGATAAGAAAGTTAGCATTAAGGCGCTTTACCTGAATGCTCGTAGCATTCATAACAAAGCAGATGAACTAATGGCACAGATCATAATGAATGATTATGATGTGGTAGGCATCACAGAGACTTGGTTACAGGGGGGTCAGGACTGGCAGTTAAACCTCCAAGGATTTTTCAACTTATCAAAAAGACAGGGAGGTTGGCAGAGGGGGTGGGGTTGCCTTGTTAGTTAAGAACAATATTAAATCTATGGCACTGAATGACATAGCATCAGATGATGTGGAGTCTGTGTGGGTGGAATTGAGGAAACACAAAGGCAAAAAAACCATAATTGGAGTTGTGTACAGACCTCCTAACAGTGGTAAGGACCAGGGACACAACATGTACCAGGAAATAGAGAAGCCATGTCAGAAAGGCAAGGTCACAGTGATCATGGGAGACTTCAATATGCAGGTGGACTGGGTAAATAATGTTGCCAGTGGATCCAAAGAAAGGAATGCTTTCTGGAACAGCTTGTCATGGAGCCCACAAGGGAGCAGGCTATTTTGGACCTAGTGCTTTGCAATGAACCAGACTTGATAAAAGATCTTAAAATAAGGGAACCCTTAGGAAGCAGCAATCATAATATGGTAGAGTTCAGTCTGGAGTTTGAAAGAGAGAAGGCAAAATCGGATGTAGTGGTGTTACAGTTAAATAAAGGTAATTATGAGGGCATGAGAGAGGAACTGACAAAAATAGACTGGAAGCAGAGGCTTGTGGGGAAGACAATAGAGCAAAAATGGCAGGAGTTTGTGGGTATAATTGAGGACACTGTACAGAGGCTCATCCCCAAGAAAAGAAAGATTATCCAGGGAGGGATTAGACAGCCATGGCTGACAAAGGAAGTCAGGAAATGTATTAAAGAAAAAGAGAGATCCTATAAAGTGGCCAAGAGCAGTGGGAAATCAGAAGATTGGGAAGGCTACAAAAACAAACAGAGGATAACAAAGAGAGTAATAAGAAAGGAGAGGATCAAATATGAAGGTAGGCTAGCCAGTAATATTAGAAATGATAGTAAAAGTTTCTTTCAATACATAAGAAACAAATGACAGACAAAAGTAGGCATTGGGCCACTTCAAACTGACGCTGGAAGTCTAGTGATGGGAGATAAGGAAATAGCAGGAGAACTTAACAAGTACTTTGCGTCAGTTTTCACAGTGGAAGTCATGAGTAATATCCCAACAATTAAAGGGAGTCAGGAGGCTGAGTTGAGTATGGTTGTCATTACAAAAGAGAAAGTGCTAGAAAAGCTAAAAAGTCTTAAAATTGATAAATCTCCTGGCCCCGATGGGATACATCCTAGGGTTCTGAGAGAGGTGGCTGAGGAAATAGCGGAGGCATTGGTTGAGATCTTTCAAGAGTCACTGGAGTCACGGAAAGTCCCGGATGATTGGAAGATCGCGGTTGTAACCCCATTGTTCAAGAAAGGATCAAGACAAAAGATGGAAAATTATAGGCCAATTAGCCTAACCTCTGTTGTTGGTAAAATTCTAGAATCCATCATTAAGGATGAGATTTCTAAATTCTTAGAAGAGCAGAGTCTGATTAGAACAAGTCAACATGGATTTAGTAAGGGGAGATCATGCCTGACAAACCTGTTGGTATTCTTTGAAGAGGTGACAAGTAGGTTAGACCAGGGAAACCCAGTGGATGTGGTCTATCTAGACTTCCAAAAGGCCTTTGATAAGGTGTCACACAGGAGGCTGCTGAGCAAGATGAGGGCCCATGGTGTTCAAGGTGAGCTACTGGGATGGATTGAGGATTGGCTGTCTAACAGAAGGCAGAGAGTTGGGATAAAAGGTTCTTTTTCAGAATGGCAGCCGGTGACGAGCAGTGTCCCGCAGGGTTCAGTGTTGGGGCCACAGCTGCTCGCATTATATATTAACGATCTGGATGAAGGGACTGGGGGCATTTTAGCGAAGTTTGCAGATGATACGAAGTTAGGTGGACAGGCAGGTAGTACTGAGGAAGTGAGGAGGCTGCAGAAGGATCTAGACAGTTTGGGAGAGTGGTCCAGGAAATGGCTGATGGAATTCAACGTGAACAAATGCGAGGTCTTGCACTTTGGCAAAAAGAATAAAAGCACAGACTACTTTCTAAATGGTGAGAAAATTCATAAAGCCAAAGTACAAAGGGATCTGGGAGTGCTAGTCAAGGATTCTCTAAAGGTCAACATGCAGGTTGAGTCTGTGATTAAGAAAGCGAATGCAATGTTGTCACTTATCTCAAGAGGGTTGGAATATAAAAACACCATTGTGCCCCTGAGACTTTATAAAGCTCTGGTTAGGCCCCATTTGGAGTACTGTGTCCAGTTTTGGTCCCCACACCTCAGGAAGGACATACTGGCACTGGAACGTGTCCAGCGGAGATTCACATGGATGATCCCTGGAATGGTAGGTCTAACATATGAGGAACGGCTGAGGATCCTGGGATTGTATTCATTGGAGTTTAGAAGATTAAGGGGAGACTCAATAGAGACGTACAAGATAATACATGGCTTGGAAAGGGTGGATGCTAGGAAATTGTTTCGGTTAGGTGAGGAGACTAGGACCCGTGGACACAGCCTTAGAATTAGAGGGGGTAAATTCAGAACAGAAATGCGGAGACATTTCTTCAGCCAGAGAGTGGTAGGCCTGTGGAATTCATTGCCGCAGAGTGCAGTGGAGGCTGGGATGCTAAATGTCTTCAAGGCAGAGATTGATAGATTCTTGTTGTCTCGGGGAATTAAAGGCTACTGGGAGAATGCGGATAAGTGGAGTTGAAGTGCCCATCAGCCATGATTGAATGGCGGAGTGGACTCGATGGGCCAAATGGCCTACTTCCACTCCTATGTCTTATGGTCCTATGGTCTTATGGTCATTCTAAACTTTTCTTTTTAAACTTTTTCTTTCTGCTTTATCTGTCTTTGAAATCAAATCTTTCTCCTCAAGACTGTAATTCTCTTTCTCTACAATGTTAGTCTGATTCATTCTGTTGTTTACTCTGCTTCCTTCCCTATCCTTAGATTCACTGGTCAAGGGGACAGGTCATAACAATCATTCTTTAAGTTGTTCCTTAAAATTTACTTTGCTTGTCTGTCCTGAAACTCCCATTTGCATCTTGTTATTTTTGCCTAATTTTGTTTCTTCAGTCATTGGAATATGCTAATTGTGCTTAATTAAATGAAAAACAAGTTGCTGTTGAGTGCTTCATTATTAGATGGTCAGATGAGATGCAAATCCAGCACCCCAAGAGTAAGAACGCTCTGGCGATTGTGTAGTAACACTAGTCCCTACTCCTCAGATTTGATGATCATTTAATTCACTGCAATTTGTGGGAATTTGCTACATGCAAATTGGCTCCTGTGTTTTCATGCAGTGGAGGTGATTTTGCTTCAAAATTGGTTCCAGTTCATTGCAGCAGAAAGAACTGTGAAGCCAATATAAAACTTAAGGCCTTCAACAAAGGTGGTTTATCTGATGAGGTAATGTTTATTTTACCTCCCATAAACATAAGAAACTGGCCATGGATATTTTGTTCTTGAAGAATCCAGTAGACATTTATTGCATCTAACTACTATAAAGTGTCTGGACTGTATTGAACTAGTTATAACAGAGGAGCATGCTTCCAATAGAGTGTCATGCTTCAGGTGATCTGGGTGAGATGGAGAGTGGGACTTTTAAACTCTTGGTTCCATGCTGTAATATAGTGATGATATCAGGAGAAATAACACCGTAAAGATGCCATGTCAAAGTCATTCTGCTCAATAATAACAGTATGTACCATCTGCTATGATATGTGAAGCACTGCATAATAAAGCATCATTGACCACATCTCCCAAAACATAACTTCTACCACCTGGAAGGACAATGACAGCAGATATGAGGAACAGCGCCACCTCCAAGTTGCTCTCTATGTCTCTCACGTTCTGGACTTTTAAGTGTATTATCAGTGCTGGTTGAAGTCCTGATACTTCCTCCCTAACAGAATTGTGGGTGTGCCTGATCAAGAAGGCAGCTTCTTGAACATATTCTGAACATATTCAAGAACATATTCTGAAAGTCCATTTGGGATTGGCAATAAATATTGAGTTTGCCAGTCACTATCACATCCAATGACAGATTACAAAAAAATTAAATTTTGTTGGTTGTTTTTACACTTTAAACCTGATGTTTCTTTAACATAACTGAGACTATGTCCATGTGCATCTTTTTTATAGTTTGGCTTCTCTCCCTGGTCTCAACTGCAGCCCCATCCAGAATGCTGTTCTAAATAATCAAATACAATGTTAACTCACCCCAAGTCCATTACTGAAACAGAATTAGAGTGGGTCTATATAAGTTCTGCTGATGCTGTGATGGCTGGAAGCTCTTAGTGAGATGTTGACTGGTAAATTTCAGCCAGAGTTCAGCACCCAGGGAAAGACACCACAACAGGGCTCCAATGTTGGATGCTTTATGTTAAACCACAAAAGGGAAGAAAGTCCAAAATAAACGGAAGGATTCAGATGCGTGCAAAACAAAGGCCTTTGCAAAGATTGTGTCAACAAGTCTGGTTTCTGTTCAGTGAAGTACCATCGGCTTCCTTTAAAGCTTCTTAAAAGCACATTTTGAAATAACTTGGCTCCTTGTCCATTACAGATTAATTTCCATCGGATCAGCTGTGTTGTGGATCATGAAGTTAAGTGATTCACTTCTGTTCCCAGAACAGTTGACCTCCCCTGTTATATTACACATTATAAATTTGAACAATATCTTTTTGATCCATTCTCCAAATGCAGTATGTGAGGTTAAAAATCTAAATACAATGATAATTTAACTCTAGTTGTTCGTGAAATCAGACATGGACTGAGACATAAGACTACGATTTTGTATACTTGATACTCAGAAAACTTAACATCATTGAGGATGTTTAATGGCTGAATGATGTAAAACTGACAATATAGTATTCTTAGCTGAAAATCTTACCCATTTTCAACTAGTCAAAATTTTCCCACTGTCTCCATGAAACTACTCACCTGTCTTGTAGTCCATTAATGCTTAAGGTAATCTACTAATGTTGCAGCTCACTAACCCAGTCTGTATTTCAAAACTGCATTCTCTAGTTCTCAATATCCTGGTCACTTCAAAGGTATCTGGGCACTTTTTGCATCACATTCTGCGAAGTGGCCATTACTGTTTCTTGTGGGACAGACTTGACAAGTTTTTGTGGAAAGTAAGTTATGGGCTGGCTGTTTTTGAAATCATGAGAAACTTCTCACATTGATCTAAATATATTCTCAGGTTATTTGGCAATATCATTTCTTTGAACACTCGGATAAAATGTTGTATTTTCCTCTAGAATTCCCACTTAAACAACTTCACTCTCCACTTTCACTCCTTTTAAGATTCTCCTGAATAAAAACACTTATTTGATCAAGCTCCTAACATCTTGGATCAAATCTGATTTCTGTGTAATCATCCTTCTCTGAAGAGCCTTAAGATGTTTTTCTGCATTAAAGATGCCATATCAAAGCAACTCGTTATTCTTGTAATAAGCACGCAAGAGCTAATTTTGTACTTTAAATGACTAAGGCAAACTGCCAATGTTTACTCACTCCCTAATATATAGTTAATCAGCTATGTGAAGCAATTTAGAGAATTGCACATGTTGTTGTAATAATGATATTTCAGGCTTATGTAGAACCCTTGAAGCAGCTTTTATTAAAAAGAAGTCAAATAATAATTTGCCAATAATTTGGCTCTAACAGTTCATTTGTTTAACAATCTAGTCTGGATAAAGATTAAAAGAAATCAAGTGGGGTCAAGACACAAATTCATCTTTGGGCAGTCTCAAAATGTTTTGTTACAAACAGGTGAGGGGAGGTGGAATGACTCTCCTCTTTACAACAAAGCTTTTATTTCTTCTCACACTCCATATCATACTGCAATTAAAATATCATGCACGAGTTCAAAACTAAGTATCTAATTGTAATACTACCTTGATTTTCTTTATTACTTACTAGCCCTGAAAAAAAGACTTGACATTAATCACATGCATACAAACACAAGTATAAAGTTTAAAAAGGAGAGTGAATTTGGTATAAAAGGGAAGGTAAAAGAATCTGCAGTTTACAAGTTTTTAGAGTCCTTAAGTTTATAGCTTTTAACCTGAGACTATGGTTTAAATGAAGTCTTGTATGCCTAGCAATTGTAAAATTTATCAATACATTTGAGTTTTTGGTGATTGGAAATTTCTCCAATTTGCTTTATCAGCTGACATCCTCTTTTAAAGGGAGAGAGAGAGAGAGAGAGAGAGAGAGAGATTTCCAGTTCTGCTGTTTCTCTCTGTTTAAAATATTGCTTCACGGATTTTCCCAAGCTGGGTAATTTGTAAGTGAGCCTTTTATCCCCCTTATGCATAAAAGTGTAAATCAAATGGGAGATATAGACTTCAATGCCTTTAGATAAAGATGAATTTTGGCTTCAGCTGGTTCTTGTTTATTGATGGGTACGTGGGCAGGCTCAAACTCTGGTGAACAGATTTCTGCAACCATTTTAAGTTTTTTTTTACCTTTTTTTGAAAATAATTTTTAGTGCATGAGGATCCCAGTTATTGATGAAGTTAAATATCGATAGCTCATATTTTACCACTGATAACAATATTGAGAGCTGTTTCATTCTCGAGATGTATTCACCACTTCCTCACTGAGTTTTGCCACAATTATAAATTTTGGCAAGAATGGTTATGGAAGAAAATTGGGGGTAAGTTGTTGGTAGTGGTACACCAGAATGATAACATCAAGGACTCACCAAATTTCATATTCAAGCCTTTTCATCATAAGTCAGATGAGCTACATTGGAGCTTAACCAATTTCAACCTTGGCAAACCTTTGGTCTCACCAAGGTCCTGTACATTTGTAGCAAGGCATCCCTGCTCCTGAACTTGAATATTCTCACCAATGTACCATTTACCCTCTTCACCATCTGCTGTACCTTGATACTTACTTTCATGTAAGCACAAAAGAGAACTCTAGAGAAAGAGAAGATGATCAAGGAAGTAGTTTGATAGGCTGTTGGTCAGAGCCTGCAGTCGTTCTGTGAGACCAAAAGGATCTTCTCTTCTGTTTCGACCCTCATTTTCTGAGAAGCCTCCTTTTGTCGGGACACTGGTTTAGTTGCTCAAGATCTGGGAATATTGATCAGGGTTTGTATTTCCACCTAGAGTCATAGATATATACAGCATGGAAACAGACCCTTCGGTCCAACCCATCCATGCCGACCAGATATCCCAACCTAATCTAGTCCCACCTGCTAGCAGCCGGACCGTATCCCTCCAAACCCTTCCTTTTCATATACCCATCCAAATGCCTTTTATATGTTGCAATTGTACTAGACTCCACCACTTCCTCTGGCAGCTCATTCCATACATGTACTACCCTCTGCATGAAAAAGTTGCCACTTAGGTCCCTTTTATATCTTTCCCCTCTCACCCTAAATGTATGCCCTCTAGTTCTGGACTCCCTGACCCCAGGGAAAATACTTTGTCTACTTATCCTATCCATGCCCCTCATAATTTTGTAAACCTCTATAAGGTCACCCCTCAGCCTCCGACACTCCAGGGAAAGCAGCCCCAGCTTGTTCAGCCTCTCCCTATAGCTCAAATCCTCCAACCCTGGCAACATCCTTGTAAATCTTTTCTGAAGCCTTTCAAGTTTCACAACATCTTTCTGATAGGAAGGAGACCAGGATTGCACGCAATATTCCAACAGTGGCCTAACCAATGTCCTGTATAACTGCAACATGATGTCCCAACTCTTGTACTCAATACTCTGACCAATAAAAGAAAACATACCAAATGCCTTCTTCACTATCCTATCTATCTGTAGTCTAAATAAATTCAAGAATATAGTCCAAAGAATCCTTAGAAATAAGAATTCAGGCAGCCTGCTGGGGCAGCTAAGAAATGACCATGACTAATGTCTCAGTAGCCTGGACATAGAGGAAAAGAGGGAACAGTGTATTGAGTTGGAATATCAGTCACGATCACCTTAAATGTCAGAGCAGACTTGAATGGCTGAATGGCCTACTCATGCTATTTTCTATGGTTTTAAAAAAATCATTCACTGGATGTGGGTATCATTGGCCAGGCCAATATTTATTTCTCATTCCTAACGCCCAAAGGGCAGCTGAGCATAAACCCCATTGCTGTGGTTCCGGAGTCACATGTAGGCCAGACCAGGTAATTATAACAGATTTCCTTTCCTAAAAGACATGAATGAAACAGATGATTTTTCAAACAATGGGCAATAGTTTCATGGTCACCATGGGACTCTTATTCCCAGAAATGTTTTTTGTCTTGAATTCATCTGCCATGGTGAGATTTGAACCCAGGTCATCAGAAACTTTTGGGTGTCTGGATTAATAGTAATACCATAAGGCCATTATCTCCCCTCCATATTTCTATGGTTCTTATTATCCTTGTTTTAAGTCCTAACGTGATGCTCAGAATTAACCTCAGTTCTTTTTAGAGGAGCTGTGCAAATAATCTGACAAACCGTAACTTTTTCCCTCAAACACATAATTAAGTTGCTGCTTTTCTTTTTTTTCTTTACTGCTGAACTCCATGAAAAACATTTTATTTTGATCCCAAAAGACATGGTAAATGTAAATTTTCACTGTAGTGCTACTGGACCATACGGATGCTCTCTGATGGTGGTTTAAGCTGAAGATCACCAGGCCTCAGGCAAGGGAAGAGGTTGAGAAGGAATGTCCTTTAGGGTCACCTCAGCCTTTTGGAGGAATTGAATCCACACTGTTGGCAAAACTTGGCCTCACAAACTAGGCCTCCAGCCAACTGAAGCAACTGTCCACCTAAAAGAAATGGACAGGTTTTATAGGAGTCTCTTTAGGTATGCAAGATGTAAAGTTTAGTTAGGACAAATATGGACCCATTACTGATGAAGACAGGAGAATTTACAGTGCTCAACAGGAAAATAGCAAAGAAACTAACCGTTATTTTAGGTCTGTCTTCTTGGAAGAAGATACAGAAAATCTCCCTGAAATACTAGGTGGTCAAAGGACTTGTGAAGCTGAGGAATGAAAATAACTTAGTATCAGTACAGCAGGAGTACTTGAAAAGTTATTTAAATTGAAGATTGGTAATTCTCCTGGAGCAGACAGTCCTCAGCCCGGAGCATTGAGGAGGTGAAGAATTTGGAGGTACCATTTAAATAGCATCTTTGTTACCCGGGAAACATTAATGGATTAAGAACCTGTTCTAACTCCTGGATTTGTATTAAACTTAACTCCTGATTCACTTATAATTCCCCCAACTATAACCTTTATGTCAATCTTTGATGTCCCAAGCGCACTCCAAAGCCCCCGTCTACCCCACCAGCCACTCCAGCTCACCCTGGCCCATTCCATTCTGACACTAATCTCTCGCATATTTTACCCACCTACCTTTATTCAGTCACTGTTGAAGAGATTTTGGGACTTTTAATTTGTGAAATGCAACTACAAGTGTTAGAAAGAAGGGTGTGTCTTGGCAGAACTTCTTCAAGGTTGAGAGAGACTCACTCACTGAGATGGACCTCTCCCTGGTTTTCTTGGATTTGGGCAAGCCAGAATCCGAAATGTTGGACAGAAAATCCCTAATTGCTATGTTGGTAATTTTAAAGAAGATCAGCCTCAGTTAATTCCTTTCCTAAAGGATTTTTCAATTAATGTTGCCAATGGGAAAGATTATTAACAGTGAAGCAAACTTCTAAGAGCAGCTTTAATCTTGTGCTGATTGACACACAATGATGTGCGCAATGCCTGAACACAACATGCACTTCAATGTTAAGTTATTAACTGAGACCCAGACTTCTATTCTCATAATTTTAATAAACCAGCACACTTAGAATTATAGAAACAAAAAAATGGTTACAATACAGCAAAAGGCTATTCAGTCTATTGTATCTGTGGCTGGCCTCCTTCAGCAATTCACCTAGTGTCACTCTTCCGTCCTTTCCCTGTAGGGTTGCAATTCTTTCCTTTTGAACCAATTATCTTTCGAACACCTTGGCTGGACCATATTCTCAGGCAGTGCATTCTCAATCCTAACTGCTTACTTACATCAAAGCACTTTTTTCTTGTGTTGTCATTGCTTCTTTTACCAGTTTTCTTAAATCAGTGTCCTCTGGCTCTCAATTCTCTCACCAATAGGAAAGGTTTCTCCCTAACTATTGTATTCAGCCCCCTCCTGAGTTTGAATACCTCTATCAAATTCCCCTGTCAACATTCTTTTCTCCATGGGGAGCAGTGTCAGTATCTCTAATCTCCTTTTATACAAGCTCTTCATGCTTGGAACCATTCTGTTTTTGGCTTTCTTCCTGATTATCAAACGCATAACCAATTCCTAGATAACCGAGAAACATAATTGTGTTTCCTACATTTCTGTTGAAATCATTGATACATTCCTTAAAAAGCAAGGGATCTGATAGTGAGCTCTGCAGAATTCCACTGGAAATAGCATTCCATTCATCTCATCTCTCAACTTCCATCCTTTTCTTCCTGCTGCTGAATCAACTTCAAATCCAATTCTGTCATCTTCCCTTAGGTCTCAAGAGTTGTTACCTTTCTGACCAGCTTACCATGTGGTACCTTGTCAAAACCCTTGTTAAAACCATGTAGAGTGCCTTAAATGTTGAGTTTTACTCTTGTTGTCTCTCCTTGTTGCTACTTCAAAAAATTCAGTCACGTTAGTCAGACAGGACCTTCCTTTAACAATTCCATTAAAAGAGAAACAGATAAAGAGCAGGATAATAGTTGTCCCAACAATGAAGTGTTGCCATGTTAGGCTTTCCAAAAAATGTCTTCACTGATCTGATTGGAAATGGTTAGACAGCATAGTAAGTTCAAAGGGCTTTCAGCTCCTTACTGTAAAAATGAATCTTAATCCTATCCCTAATCCTGGAAAGATAATATTGCTTTTTGCATGTTACCATGAATTTAAATGTGATATTAGAAGAATATAAACTTATATTAGCAGGTTTATGTATTGCGGCCTAAAGTTATACAATATCTTGGTGTCTATTTTTACTCCAAGGTACAGATTATTGCTTGACAACATTTTAAATCTGCAAGGTCATGAGTAAGTGTATTAATCATTTGATTAAAAGGTCACTCAACTATTTGGATGGAATGTCTGCAGATCTCCACAGAGACATGAGAGTAAATTTTAGGCTCCAAGTGGTTGAGCAAAGCCAGTTATGATGCAAAGACATCCTGAAGTGTTAGATTCTTTGGCCTCCTACCCTGTATGAACAGACTGCTAACCCCTCTAAAGATCACAGGGCAGAACCTCATATCTCGTTCACAATCTTACTGTTGCCACTATGTGGGATTCCTCAGAAAAGGCCTCCAAGCAGCTCCTGAACCAAGTATCTAAATTTGGCTCCAATGCATCAGCAAGAACTTGCTGCTCATTCAGGATTCAGCTAGCTGGAATCTCCAGTTAAATGCTGCACCCAATTTCAGTTGATCATTTCATTGTAGAGTCTGTGATAGGGGACTCAAATGAGGACTTCAAAGGCTAACGATGCACACAACAAATGTTTGGTAAATTGAGAAGTCTGCCAGGAAAGCTTGCAAGGCACATGGAGGAATTTGACACCAACCTGGCACTTGTTTTCTTTTGTGCAGAGCTTAGAACTCATCTGTGGCAGCTTTGAAATAGTGGTCAACTCCAACAAAATGTTTGTGACCCAGCCATGGTGTAACATTGTGTTGCTAATGTCTCGCTTTCATTTAATCACTAGCAGAAGCCACCCAATATTACAATGGAAGCTCAAAGTAAAGCAAGCTCAGACTGCTACAGTAATTACTGTGGAGGCCAGTGTTCAAATGGTTGTGTAGGGTGTCACAGCAAAGCAGCAATTTTCACTCCAGCAAATTACTAGGATTGCTGAGGTGCCTTACAGTGTCTTCCAAGCAGTGGAGTCATTGCTGTAGCATGCTGAATGTTTGCTTTATCACATTCCTAGTGGCCATAATGTAGAGGTGCCAGTGTTAAACTGGGGTGGGCAAGGTCAGAAGTCACATGACACCAGGTTATAGCCCAGCAGGTTTATTTGAAATCACAAGCTTTTGGAGCACTGCTCTTTCCTTGGGTGAATTAGGAGATGAGTTACTCGCCACTGTATTCCTAGCCTCTAACCTGCTCTTGTTGCCACTGCGTTTATATGGTGAGTCCAGTTGAGTTTCTGATCAATGGTAACTCCCAGGATGTTGATAGCAGGGGAATTCAGTGTTGGTAATACCTTTGAATGTCAAGGGGCAGTGGTTAGATTGTCTCTTATTGGTGATGGTCAGAGCCTGACATTTCTGCAATAGGGATGCCTCACCTATTCTATTCACAGGAATCAACAACTATATACAGATCAGTTAACTCAGCCACATTAGGGAGATTTAAACAATCCTTAGATAAGCACATGGATGATTTGGGGATTGTGTAGGGGACGAGCTGAGAACAGTTCACAGGTCAGCGCAACATCGAGGGCCGAAGGGCCAGTTCTGCGCTGTATTGTTCTATGTTCTATGTAGTTGCTGGTTGATTTCTTTTAGTTTTTGTTTCAATTCTGTATATCCTTGTGTTTTGCCAATTCGTTTCATGTTCCATATGTCTACATGGAGTTGTTTGGCAGGCACAGTAATATATTTTGCTAAATTAAATGTTCTGCTCAAAGCAGTCGCTCCCTGATGTGGTGCGAAACAGGAAAGCCCATCCCGAAGTTGAAAAACACTGGAGAAGCAGAGTACATGGTTAGCGATGGAAAGAAAGCTATTGCAAAGTCAAAAGCACTTACGGAGATAGCAAGAAACTAACATTCAAAAAAAAATTACTTGCAGTGTGGAAACAGGCCCTTCAGCCCAACAAGTCCACACCGACCCGCCGAAGCTCACCCACCCAGACCCATTCCCCTACATTTACCCCTGCACCTAACACTACGGGCAATTTAGCATGGCCAATTCACCTGACCTGCACATTTTTGGACTGTGGGAGGAAACCCATGCAGACAAGGGGAGAATGTGCAAACTCCACATAGTTAGTCGCCTGAGGCGGGAATTGAACCTGGGTCTCTGGCTAACCACTGTGCACCAATAAACAGGGAATTGTTTAAGCCATTTGAGGGGAGACTCAATCCAACTAGTTTTAGAGAGTCACAATTGCTGAGAGATACACTAGGACAAGGCTGCAGTGACAGCAGAGAAAGTGAAAAATAAATGACAGCAGCCTGCAAGTGTCCCAACAAACCCTTTTCCTGGAGGGCCTGACAGGCATAAGGCAAAAATTTGGGTTTGTTGATCTGGAAGATTTTTTTTTCACTCTTTCATTCAGAAGATGTGGATTTTATTGATTAGCTTGCATGCAGCATGCATAGAATGTCTAAGCAGCCTCACAACTTAGAATTGTCTCTCAGCATACCAAGTGAATTTGGAATACTGTGCCTCAGAAGATAATGGAGGCAGTGTTATTGAATATCTTTAATGCAGAGGTAGTTAGGTTTTTCTTAGGCAAAGCCATTTAAGGTAATGAGGAATAGATAGCAATGTGGATTTCACAACCATCACCTTATTAAATCTTAGAGTAGATTCAAGGGGACCGAATGGCTGGTTTTTGCTCCTGAATCATATGCCCATAAAAACAAATGTTAAATTGACTACCAAAGCTAATGTATTAATTATTTCAGTTGCATAGCCAAGGTTGAGGCCAGGAACCCTCCATACCATCCTCCATTAAACTTTAGGGACTTAGGAAGTACAAGAATTTAGAGTAGGAGACCATATATACATGTGGCAATGGAAATGAGATTATGGAAATCTAGGATTCAATTCCTAATCATTATCATTTTTATTTAGCAGAGCTGTTTGTCTACTTTTATATATTCTTCAGTCAATAGGCCTCAAAAACATCCTAATCCTAGCATTGCAGTAAATGGGGTAGATCCTTTCTTTCTCTTAAATGGTGCAAAACTAAGGCAGTTCTCAGCCACCTGGCAGTGGTTTGCTTGTTCAGAATATAGTTAAAGAGAAGGCAACCAATAGACAAATTGTTCATTTACTCCAGTCAAATGCAGCTTTCGAAGAGAATCCGTCTACTCTTGGGAAAGGAGGAAGTCACCTTGTCTATTTATTGCACAAAAGCTGCCCAAATATGCAGCATCAGCAACTGCAGTCATGGTTAGATCAAGAATTTCCTCCCTATATATATGTCCTGATGACTACTGGGAAGTAGAAAGGTAACTTTATATTACTACAATCATTAATGAAGCCAAGGCCTGTTTTAAAACAAAGGTCTACACCTAGTAAAGTGACTATAAAATCTAAGATATCAAGAATTATGGAGATGGAGAGAGATCTTCAGTTATCAAGGGAGATGTCTCAAAGCTTCAAAATATTCAAGGTGAATGGTGACACACCTACATGGGCAGAAGCAAAGACTATGTAACAAATCCTTGTAATCCTATACACAGAACACTTATGTAAGCTTCACATTTCAAAAAAAAACTTCTTCCAGTAAAGATTCACCAAGACGTCCAACCACTTCAGATAGATAACATGAAGTTAGCTTGGGAAAATAAAATCCTCAAGTCTAAAGTTAATATTCAACATGTAGAACTAATTGATGTGCAAGAGAAGCTCATAGGTCATGAAAATATTGAATAGATTTTCTCAGCCAAAGCTTAGATCAGATTATTGAGCTCATAAACACATGGAGTGAGCTTGAAGAGCTCAGAACTCAATCATAATTGGCATTGTCTATCTATCTCAGTAAGACAACTGAACTAAACGTCCAGGTGTTCGCAACCAAGTAGTTCAATCAAGTCTCGGAGACTGAAAATAAGAAGCTTGTAAAAGCTTTGCAAAAATTTTACACTTTAACATCAAGTATTCTTACCCAAGAGACACAACGGAAAGGTATTTTGAGGAATAAGAAAGCCTCTTTGTTCCAGAAATATTCCGAACTCCAGGATCAAGGTGAATGAGTACCTGAGGAAAATTCTCGGCGACTGTTAAAGACCCTAGTCTTTCAAGAAGAAACACAGGACACTGAGAGACCAAGAGTCTTTTAATTCCTTCTTAATGACAGAGATTGCTGCAGAAAGCAGCTTGTCTTTCAAGTAGCACTGCATGTCAGAGTATCACACGAGTTTTCTGTTGGTCCTAGTTTGGCAGTTTATTCTGTTGTCTGGTATGTCACAGACCTCGTGTCTGAGATGTACTTGCTTAAAATTCAACAGCCTCACCATGTTCAGTGATAATCATTTAACATTGAAGTGATACCACAAAAAGGAATTGAGGATCAGAAGACAAGTCACTTAGAAAGGAAAGGCTTATTCAACCTGGAGCACTTCTGCTGCAAATCAGATTTTTTTCAATTAGTCTGCACTTGCTGCCATATTCAAGTGGAAGCATATCTGTGCATACAGTTTGAGATACTCTTCTTACAGTAAGGGAGGAACGTGATAATGTAGTCACAGCTCATGGGAGAGATGCTTTGAACTGAATGCAGTAGAGTCATAGAGTCATAGACATGTACAGCATGGAAACAGACCCTTTGGTCCAACCCGTCCATGCCGACCAGATATCCCAATCTAGTCCCACCTGCCAGCACCTGGCCCATATCCCTCCAAACCCTTCCTATTCATATACCCATCCAAATGCCTCTTAAATGTTGCAATTGTACCAGCCTCCACCACTTCCTGTGGCAGCACATTCCATACACATACCACTCTCTGTGTGAAAAAGTTGCCCCTTAGGTCCCTTTTATATCTTTCCCCTCTCACCTTAAACCTATGCCCTCTAGTTCTGGACTCACCGACCCCAGAGAAAAGACTTTGCCTATTTACCCTATCCATGCCCCTCATAGTTTTGTAAACCTCTATAAGGTCACTCCTCAACCTCCGATGCTCAGGGAAAACAGCCCCAGCCTGTTCAGCCTCTCCTTATAGCTCAAATCCTCCAACCCTGGCAACATCCTTGTAAATCTTTTCTGAATCCTTTCAAGCTTCACAACATCTTTCCGATAGGAAGGAGACCAGAATTGCACGCAATATTCCAACAGTGGCCTGACCAATGTCCTGTATAGCCGCGACACGACTTCCCAACTCCTATACTCCATACTCTGACCAATAAAGGAAAGCATACCAAATGCCTTTTTCACTATCCTATCTACCTGTGACTCCACCTTCAAGGAGCTATGAACCTGCACTCCAAGGTCTCTTTGTTCAGCAACACTCCCTAGGACCTTACCATTAAGTGTATAAGTCCTGCTAAGATTTACTTTCCCAAAATGCAGCACCTCACATTTATCTGAATTAAACTCCATCTGCCACTTCTCAGCCCATTGGCCAATCTGGTCCAGATCCTGTTGTAATCTGAGGTAACTCTCTTCGCTGTCCACTACACCTCCAATTTTGGTGTCATCTGCAAACTTACTAACTGTACCTCTTATGCTCGCATCCAAATCATTTATGTAAATGACAAAAAGTAGAGGACCCAGCACCGATCCTTGTGGCACTCCACTGGTCACAGGCCTCCAGTCTGAAAAACAACCCTCCACCACCAGTAGGGAAACACCATCACAAATGCTGTTACCTAACAACTATAGTTACAAGGCAACAGTGACGTAATTTACAATGGTATAAGGTAGATCTATTCTGATAAAAGAGAAATTTAACACCCTTCATCAACCACTCCAAATCCACTCCAAGCTCTGCCTCTAAAGAGATTTCACAAAGTCGTGGAATTGTTATGGTGCAGAAGGAAGCTCTTCAGCTCATTGTGAGTGCATCGTTTCTATTAGTTAGTGCCATTTTCCTGCCTCTCCCCCATTTCCCTGAACACCTCAGTTCATCCATTACTTCATGAGAATCATTGGGATGGTCTGTCAGCTAAGGCGTAATCAATTACAATAGGAAATAAAGGAAAAGCACCAAATTCACACAATTAACTAAAGCAATTGCTATCTTTTTCATGAAAAAGGTTTTCACTTCCAGTTTTGGATATGAAATCTGACCCTCATATCTTTAGAAAATAAAAATTCCAATTGTCACACTGGGGATGTTTCAAATTGTCAACAGAAAGGATTTCTGGGAAAGGCAGCACGTGAATGAATCCTCTTGCAGCTGGACAATCATGCTGTCATTGAAGATTATTCCCTTTTTGTCTTTGAAATGAATATCATGTCTGCATTCTGTTTAGAATTGTCAACTAACTTAGCACAATTCTGAACTTTTCACGAAAAATATATTGGGAAAATAATCCCTATTCTAGTCTCCTTCAAGTGAAGTTCCTCTGAAGATTAGGTTTAGCTTCATGCTGCACAGGTTTATGGCAGCTGCTCACAACTATTAGCTTTGTTTACTATCTGTGTGTTTAGAAACCCTTGGTTAATATAAGTGATTTGCTATTAGATATATCCACAAATGCTTAGGGTCAGAGTGCAATCCTTGCCAGATAGTTTAGAGTTTATTTTCTGTTGTACATCCTACATCTGAATTTTTTTTCGACTTTTTCTTATGCTTTTTCACCAAAAAAATTAAATGTTTAAAATAAATGCACACAGATTTACTGCAATACATTTTTGCAACATTCTTCACTCCATAGGTCCATGGAGTCATCGATATTAACTCCAGTTCCCATGAAATTGTATTGCTTTAAATCAAACATAGGCAAGGAAACCCTTCTGCTGATTGCCACCACCATTACCCTCCATCAGCAGATGTATTGGTCCTCCCCCACGTTAAGCACCACCTTGAAGCATTGAAGGTGGTACAGGGTGCACTCTGGCTGCAGGGTTGCCAACTGAAGAGGATTATCCAGGAAGTCTTCAGCAACTGAAGAGGAAAACCATCAGACGTTGAAATCAATGGATGTATTTGAAATATCTTTTTCAAACTTTTGCTTGTTACAAATATATTGGAAAGGGGGATTAAGGCTGTCAAAAAGACTAGAGATGAGATACCATGTGATGAAACCACCAGGAGTTGGCGTCTCTGGGTGGAGATGGTGTCAGTGCCCATCATCGAGGGACTCAGTAGCACCACTACCAACATAACTAACTGAGCCCTGGACTTGGCCTACAGCACGTGGTGAGAGAGCTGACAAGACGGAAGAGCCCACTAGTAGGGGTGACAACAACACAGTCATTCTGAAGGTGTGGTTTCATCTTCACACTAGGACAATACTCCATTGCATTGTGTTTCATAATTACTCGTCTGAATTAGATTATTTATGATTCAAACTAGCAACTTAAAGCTGGGCATCCATGAAGTACTCTGAGCTATCCGCAGCAGCAGGACATAGTTTAGTGAACACATAGCTTGCCTGTTAGAATTTTCTCTTGGAGGTTGGTGTGGTGGTTGGGTTCATGGACACAGTTACTTTTTTAAAGGTAATCGACCATTCATACGGAATTTTCAGATAGTGTATTAGGTTTATTAAGAAGCAACAGTTAAGATACAAAATATGAGCTAATTAGGCAGAAAGGTATATAACCATAATAGATTGAAATAGTGAAGGCAGCGCCCTTTCCTCCAGCTAAAGACTATTTGGGTTTTTTCCTCCTCTCCTGACCTATTTTCCATCTGAAGGAAGCAACTCTCTGGCAAGGATTGCACTCTGACCCTAAGCATCTGTGGATATATCTTATAGTAAATCACGTTCTGAATCCTTTTATTAGCCAAGGGTACAAGACAACTACTCTTAACATCAGAATAATGATAGCTCCCTTTGCCCTAAGTTAATTTTTCATTTTAAGAACAAAATTTTCATTTTCCTAAACATTGCAAGTGTTAATAGGGTTCATATGATACCAGTGATCTGGGGATCCTGGTAATCCTTTTGACCATTGTAATACCTACCTTCTGTACCTCTTTGTTAGCTGTGGTCATGTTGGTAAAGGGAAGTAATTGCTACAACAGTCATTTCTGAGACGTAGTGCTGCACAGGTAACACTAGCCAAAACTCACTTTAAAGGGACTCCAATTTGCAACATGATTTCTCCCTCACTCTCCCATTACCATCAAGAAAACACAACCCAATGAGGAATGTAGGCCAGCATGTCAAGAGCAGCCCATGTGCAAATGAGATACCAAACTGTTGAAGGTACAACATACAAATTAAACAGGCACAAGCAGCATATTAGATGAAGCCAAGGGATCCCACAACAAATGGATCAAATCAAATCTCCTTTGTCTTGGCAAATCCAATGGAAATGCTATCAATTAAGCAACTGGAATCTCTATAAACATTCTCATTCTCAATGATGACAGAGCATACAAGTGAGTGCGAATTTAAAGGCTGAAGCACTTGCAATTATCTTCATCGATGATCCATCTTGGAATCCTTCTGAGGTCCCCACTGCTAAATTTACAATCTTCACCCAACCAAGTTCACTCCACATAAACACAAGAAAGGCAACATGATCTTGGTTTATCATAACCGTAGTGCCAAAGACACATGCTCTCAAACTAGCTTTACACTTAGAAAAAAATTAAATATGAAAATGAGCATATAAAATACTCATTTAATATGTGTGATACTGCCTTATTGTTCACTGCAGTCTTGTCGTCTTCATCTGCCTTTTGCTCAATAGCAAACATCTGCAGCCTTTTCATATAACATAACCACAACTGTAGTCTGGTTAGATGTTGAGTTACTGTCAGAGAATGATGGATTTTTCTTTTAATATAGAATGCTCTTTATCCAAATATAAACTTATCATCTTTTATTGCATCTTAGTCACTGTTCATTATCATGCAGTAACCTGTCAAGATATAGTTGCATTCCAAGTACAATTCAGTGCATTCAAAATTCTACCCTTTAAGCCTCATTATACTGGATAATTATCCTGAGTTACATTGACATAAGGCAGACTGCAGGAGGTAAATTTTCTGTGAATGTTTTGGGGCATATTCAAGTTTATGAAAGGGCTTATAAATATTCTTTCTTCTTTTCTTCACGAGACCACAATTTGTCTTGAAATTCATGTGCATTGCTCCTCTGCTTCCCCAGTTTTAAAAAATTGGCAAAATTCCTTCAAGCTCCAGGAACCATTGAAGAGGATGTTTGGCACGGTTGCCTTCATTGGTCAGTGCACTGAGTATAAGAGTTGGACCTGAAAATGTGTTGCTGGAAAAGTGCAGCAGGTCAGGCAGCATCCAAGGAGCAGGAGAATCGATGTTTCGGGCATGAGCCCTTCTTCAGGAAGAGTTGGACCATCATGTTGTGGCTGTACAGCACATTGATGAGGCCACTTTTAGAACACTGTATTCAATTTTGGTTTCCCTCCTATAGGAAAGATATTATTAAACTTGAAAAGGTTCAGAAAAGCTTTACAAAGATGTTGCTGGGATTGTAGGTTTGAGCTATAGCGAGAGGCCGAATATGCTGGGACTATTTTCTATCGAGCGCTGGAGGCTGAGGGGTGACCTTACAGAGATTTATAAAATCATGAGGGGCATGGATAAGATGAATAGCAAAGATCTTTTTTCCATGGTAGAGGAGTCCAAGACTAGAGGCCCTAGGTTTAAGGTGAGAGGAGAGAGATTTAAAAGGGACCTGAGGGGCAACGTTTTCATGTAGGGGGTGGTGCATGTATAAGCAAGCTGCCAGAGGAAATGGTGGGGGCAGGTGCAATTACATTTTAAAAAGAATCTGAAAGGGCATCCATAGGTAGGATTTAGATGGATATAGGCCAAATGCTGGCAAATGGGACTAGATCAATTTAGGATATCTGGTCAGCATGGACAAGATGGACCAAAGGGTCTGTTTCCAAGCAGTATAACTCCATGACTCTATGACAAAGGTCTTTGTGGTGACAGCAATGTCAGGTCTTGGCAAGTGCACGTGTATGTAGCGAGAGTGATCCAAAATAATTTCTGGTATATTATGGAGGTTTCCAGATAGCTTTTCAGTGAGTAATGGTTCATTAGACAACTAAATATTGTGAAGGATATTTGAGTCTGGATCATTTTTTTGTTGAAGAATACTGAAACTGGAAAACACTTTGCGCCACACAAATTGTGAACTCTCTTCACAGACTTGTTTTTGGACTGAGGCTGACTTTCAAATCCTGGAGGAGGAAGAGGTTGAAAGACTTTCAGAATCTGGGATAGAATATGGAAACACAAAACTGTGAAAGCTGCACAACATTAAACCTTACAATATACAACCCCTGTTTAAAAACTGCTATTCCAATTTTTGTTTCTGACAATACCCATATTTTTCGCTGGGGAGTTGCATGGGAAAGGGGTTCAGATTGAAATGGACTGTGTGTATTTGTTTAAAAAAATTATGATGAACCTTACAGGGAGCCCCTGCTGGCCAACTGCCTTCATCCGAAATTGCCAGTTTGGTTCCTGCTTTCCAATCACACAAGTTAAACTTTGGCAAGATATGATCTCTGGATCTTGTCAGACTTTTCCATTTTCCTTTCCTTGGCGATGATCTCCTGTGATATTTTCAAGAATTCATGTAGGCCAACCAAAAATAAAGAGTGTCACAAGGTGGCCATTTTCAAAACATTGTACAAACTTTACAAAGTATTATCACTGTCAGATAAGTATTAGTTCCATGGAAGCAGTCATGTGAAGGTTGCAATGAGATGCATTTTTATTTTATAAAAATAAAAACAACTTCGCAATTGCATTACAGTTTAAAAACAGACATATATTTAAATTGTTAATGCAAGTTAATCGACAGGCAAGAGATTAAAAATTTGTGGATTTACCAAATGATATTTTTTCAGTAGAGGAATAATTTTGTGGGGCCTTCTGAGAACAGAGATGGTGTTATAACTTGGTGTATTCTCCAAGCATTGCTGGGCACTGGCAACACTGTAAGGCTTTCTGTCATTAAACAGGTACGGCATCTAATTCATGTTTCCCACCCAGAAATTGTCTCCCACTTTCCAGTTCCACTTCACAGCCCTGAGTGATTGGCAGCACCCCAGTCAATCAATATCAATAACAGATAAGGTCATATTTCTCCCCCAATCAAAACTAACAATATCATTGTTCAAAAATAAATTTTTAGAGTGGGTGTAGAATTCATATTGGTCAACACCAACATTTGGGAGTACGTTACTATTGGTGAACAAATGACTTCAAAGTGACAACCTACAATGTGTTTTTGATTCAATCTAACATAGAGCTAGCGAAGAGGAAAAGTGTCCATCAGCACCTGCACAAAGAAACAAATCAGTTGGGCTTTTATTCAGGATGCATCAGAACATTTTATCCTCATGTTTTCACTTCATGATATGATTATAATAGAAAATGGTGATGAATTTGACGTTGACTCTCTGGAAGAGTTTCCCTTAACTTGGCTAAACTCTTATCCATCACAAAGCAGCACAGGAAACACCCACGAATGTTTATCATCCAAAATGTTGTGATGTTTGCAGTCAGCCTGGTGAACGAATTGGATCACTGAAATTTTCTTCAGAACACAATCCACTTCCTTACAGCATATCACGTTGGGGGCAAATTTCCCCCAACCAGTAGCAGGGGCATTGAATGAAAAGATAGATTTTATGTAGGCCTCACTGGAATGAATATAGATAGGTAGTGAAAATTCCACTTGAGGTGTGAGTATGGCAGAGCTACACCCTCAGAGCTACCCTGGGCGAACAACAACTTGCCAATTAGCAATTCAGACCTATGGGCAGCTATCTTTGGAGGTTGATGGGGATGTTCCAAGTGGCAGTTTGGGATGGAGGGGAGGGTTCAAAGAAGGGCAGTACTTCAGTCAGATTTAGAGGCTCCCCCTTTCTAATGAAGGCCTTATGTCCAAAACGTCGACTCTCCTGCTCCTCGGATGCTGCCTGACCTGCAATGCTTTTCCAGCATCACACTTTTTGACTCTTTACTTTTCTCCAGCATCTACATTCCTCACTTTCTCCTCCCCCACCACTGCCTGCCAAGATTCAGCAACAGTAGCAGGTTATGTCCTTTAAGGCTAATGGTGGGGTTCAAAAGCTCACATGGAAAATCTTGCCCCAGCAGACTGATCTGTGGTTATGAAGCCAGGAATCTCCACAAAGGTCAAGGAAATAGCAATGAAAGATTCCTCATCAAGAGTATCAGTTTAATGTTGATGTGTAAATGGGAAATTCACCTCCAGTCAGTGCTATGCTACAAGGTAGCAGATTGTGTTCTGAAGAAAATTTCAGTCACTTCCATGTCTGTCGCTGTAAGAATAAGGTCCTCCAGTGTAGTTTGTATATGCAGCTGTGTTGCAAACTAAGCAGAGATAAATACCATCTGATTACTTTCACTATAGTCAATGTTTGCTGTAATAAAGTTGATTATTATTAAAATCTACCCAAAAACATTTCACAATTGGTAAGATTGGTGGTTGAATTAAAGCAGGATTTGGCAATAAGATCAAGTCGACTGCTTGTTTGGGAGTTAAATTCCAAGACATAGTTTGAACTGCATAGACTGTTACCTTGTTAAAATTGTAAAGAATGTACATGCAATCAAAGTTCCTTATATTCCTGCTGCTGGCTGACTTCACAATCCACTCTGGAGTAGTGCCACAATAATAAGGTGGACTTCATCACAACACTTGCCTCTTCCCACCCATATGTAAGAAATACACAACCGAATCCCACAGACATCCAGACGCAATTGTTTTGGCTTCCAGGATACATCTAGGCCCACTGCTACTTTCGAAAAGGGAAATATATGTGGAAAAGATGGTGAAACAACAGATTCTTCATAAGGTGTTCAGGAAGATAGAGACTAGAGCAAGAGAAGACTATCTCCCCCAACCCCACCATATTTTTGTAATTTTAATATTTATTAAAAACTGTGAACAGCTGAATAGAATACAATTGTTTTACACTTGCTACTGCAATGTTTGCACACCTTGGACTCAGCTGCTGGTCAGAGTAATGAAACCAACATTTTGGCAAAATACCATGAAAGGAATTGCTCCTTTTTTCTCAAGTGAACTTTAACAATAGGTGCCATGTTGTCTCATATAATACATTGAAGGTGTGAAGTGCCCTGTGCGAGGCTATCTGTGCCCCAATGTTCAGACTGATTCTATTTCTAAAAAGGAATTTACAGCATATTACATGGATTCATGCAGTTTTTGAGCACAATAAAACATAATTCTGCAAGTAAGATTCACCCCACAAACTTATATGTATATTTGCAGAATATGTGGTGTGTGTCTGGGGTTGGGGTATGAGTGTGCATGTGTGAGTGTAATGGGGTATAAGTCTGTGAGAGGATGTGAGTGTGGGTGTGTATGTGTAAGTGTATGACAGAGAGCTTGTGTATGAGAGAGGGTCTGTGTGAGTGTATGGGTCTGTAGGAGTGAGTGTGTGTGTGAGAGTGAGAGAGTGAGTGTATAGTGCAGTGGGGTGCAACCATGGGTACTGAACATGGCTATGTAAGATCCATGTAAGATTCTGTAAATCCCTTTTTTAGAAATAGAATCAGTCTGAACGTTGGGCACAGACAGCCTCACACTTTCAATGCATTATCTGAGTCAACATGGCACCTATTGTTAAAGTTCACTTGACCATGCAACTTTTTAAAAAAGTTCTGGAATTTACATATGAAAGAACTGAAACCAACATAGTCATTCTAAAAGATGACAGACTTAACAAACAATCCAGGTCTTTTTCAATATATAATTTCAGTTGCGTCACCAAATAAACCTGTTAGACTATAACCTGGTGTGGTGTGATTTTTAACTTTCCAATTAGTTTACCTGAAGATGTGTCACAATGTTATCACAGTATCATTCCGATCGTATAGCACAGAGGACACCATTTGGCTCATTGTGCTCTTCCTTTGTAACCCTGCAGTTTTTTTTATTCCCTTCAAGCATATCAGATTTCCTCTTGAAAGTTCTGGTCGAATCTACTTTCACCACCCTTTCAGGCGGTGCATCCAAATCATAGCTGTTGTATTGTTGCACAGATCTCTGAAAGCTACTATAACTTTAAGAAAGTCAAATAACATAATGTCATGTGACACACAGATAAATGTGTATACAGTGTATGTGCAACTAGTGAGTCTGTGTCATTAGGCAAGTGATTAGTGAGTCAACTATGTATCTGCATAATTAGTAATAGGGAAGCATATAACCCAGATTGATGTGTAATTCTGAGATGTCACATTGGTTTACATAGTTCGTTGTTAACGAAGTTGCAAATATTTGTCTCAACAAAACCCTATCTACACCATAACTGTTCCATAGGCTAACACATAGGAAGGCACATTTCATCATGGTGGCAGCAAGTGGACACTACAAATTGATAACAGTACATTTATACTAGAATCTAGTCTCAGTAAATTAGCTTCTAAAAGCTAAAAAGGTGATGAGAGCAGTGACAGCCATGTCTTTTTATTCTTAACTGTCACCCATCATCTGTCTGAGTTCTGTGCTGAGGTTCCCTCTAACAACCAAGACTGAACAACCTGTACCAAATCACAGAGTAACAGTTGTGAGTATATACTTTCTCTCCCAAGAGAAAAGCAAAGCAGGCCATTGTGTCTGTTTTTTAAAAGAAAAAACAGCAGTTTGCAAATGGCCCAGTACAGTTGATTTCATAAAGCAATCCTCATTGAAGTATATCCCAAAACGCTAGAAAAACATTGTATATATTGTTAAGGCCTTAATTGTGTCCAGTCATCAGTTGATTCTATTTTCTTCCTCAGTGTTCGAGAAGGTGTGGAGATGCCAGTATAGGACTGGGGTGGACAAAGTAAAAATTCACGCAACACCAGGTTGTGGTCCAACAGGTTTGTTTGGAAGTACTAGCTTTTGGAGCACTGTTTCTTTTATCAGGCAGCTGTGGAGCAGAATGATAAGACACAGAATTTCTAGCAAAAGATTACAGTGTTATGCAACTGAAACAATATATTGAACAAACCTAGATTGTTGTTACGTCCTTCACCTTTTAGAATGGGTTGCAGGTTTCAGTTCATTAATATGTAAATCCTAGAACTTCTTTCAAGTCATATTCTCAAAATAACTTAAGGTTTCATGTAAAGAAGTGACTTCTCAGCTCAGACAATGCATTAAAGGTGCGAGGTTAGAGTTTGTCTGTATCCCAATCTTGAGTCAGACTGGTTCTATTTCCAAAGTTTATAAAATGTTCCACGGATTGATTGCCTGCAGATAGTATGCTTGATATCATTTCAACAGGTGCTCCACATACAGACATTGCATAGCTATTTACTTTAAAAGCAAATACAAAAAGCAAAAAAAGCACCAATTTTCAGTTCCTTCAATTTTTAAGTCCCGTATTGCCAAAGTATCTCCTTTTTTAAATTTGCTTCACAAAGATAAATAAACATAGAAAGATCACAAGCATTGTTTGGCGAGGTTGAAAAATGTATCCAGCAAATGTGTTCTTCAATATTATGATCCCTCCAGTGTTATCACATTAGAAGAAGATGTGAAATAACTGCACAGAGGCCAGTAAGGGTGGTTAGCACTGTAGCCTTACAGCCCCAGGGACCCAGATTCAATCCCAGTCTCGGGTGACTGTCTGTGCGGAGTTTGCACTTTCCCCCTGTGGGTTTCCTCTCAGTGCTCAGGCTTCCTCCCACTATCCAAAGATGTGCACATTAGGTAAACTGGCCATGCTAAATTGCCCATAGTATTCAGGGATGTGTAGGTTGGGGGTAAATATAGGAATGGGTTTGGGTGGGATACTCTTCAGAGGGTCAGTGTGGACTTGTAGGGCCAAAGGGCCCATTTACACGCTGTAGGGATTCTATGATCCTGACACCAAGACACCTTTATTTACATTTGCAAAGTACATGGATTCTGACTAGCCAGTTCAAAGATAGTCCTGAGACTGAGGAGACCTGCTGAATCTCCTGTTTATATCAGTTATCCATGGCTCCTTGATTAGCCAGGTTAGCAATTCCAATCAAAGATCTCATAATTAATGAGATCCACCTGGTCCTGGTTCCAATCATTCCATGATGAATCCCAAATAGGCCTCAGATGCTGTCTATTGTGGGATGAGAAGCCAGTTGTGTTTGTTTCCAAAGTCATGATGATAACTGAAACAAAACTATTCAACATAGAAAGGGAAACATTCTAACTCTTGTTTGCATAAGATAAACGTTCCAAACTTTAGTATTTGGCAGACAATTCATTGTTCATTCCAACCAGGAAGTTAGCCAATTAATATATTGAGTCACAGAATCATACAGGATGGAAACAGACCCTTCAGTCCAACTTGTCCATACCAACCAGGAATCTTAAACTGAATTAGTCCCATTGGCCTATATTCATCTTAACCTTTCTTATCATGCATCTGTCTAAATGCCTTTTAAATGTAATTGTACCCACCTCTACCAGCTCATTCCATACATGCATCACCTTCTGTGTGAAAACATTGCTCCTCAGATCCCTTCTGAACTGTGGGTAAAGCCTACAACTAATATTTTCCATGTCCAAGAACATAATTGAATTCTGGCGACTCACCTTCTCCCCAAATTTGCTTTGGTGAGGCAAATCAAAGGTATCATTAGTGCAACAATTGCTCATACATTGACTGCTGGTATGCTTGGTGTTCCTCAACAAACTGCATTTGCTAACAGTCTGCAGCACATGCATGCATCATTCTAATCTCACTCCCTTCAATGTAATGGTTTTGCAGAATGCACTGTCCATGTGGTAAAGTTCAAAAGCATTAAATGCCAAGATTTCCAGAACACCATTTCAAACCAACGTGCTCGTCCTCAATGGAAAGATTCATCCCTCATGTTTGTGAGATCCATAATGTTCTTCCATCATATATTTCACCACTGAAGCAAAACAAATGTGATTCATAGTTGGAAAGAAGGGTATTTAGCCAGGGTGGCATGGTGGCTCAGTGGTTAGCACTGCTGTCTCACAGCACCAGGGACCTGGGTTCAATCCCTGCCTCGGGTAACTGTCTGTGTGGAGTTTGCACATTCTCCCTGTGTCTGCGTGGGTTTCTTCCGGGTGCTCTGGTTTCCTCCCACAGTCCAAAGATGTGCAGGTTAAGTAAATTGGTCATGCTAAATTGCCTGTAGTGTTCGGTACATTAGTCAAAGGGGAATGGGTCTGGGTGGGTTGGTCTTCAGAGGATTGGTGTGGACTTGTTGGGCCGAAGGGCCTGTTTCCACATTGTAAGGAATCTAATCTAAATCCGTGTCCTCTTGTTGTTAATGGAAATGCCTGGGGAAACAATTAACATTTTGGTGGGTTGCACTTAGAAACCCACATCCCTAATTTCTATGCTAAACCCTTGCCATTGAGAGGAAAGTTTGCATTTGTGGTGCAGCTTAAATATGAATTATTCTCTCCCCACAATAACCAGCTCTCCCATAGTGGTTGCTGGTTCAGTGAGATAACCAAATTGAAAGGAATGAGTATCTCTTTCTTTTTTTGACAAGCCCAAGCAAAGAAGTTTGAGTGTAATTACAAATTAGCGGAGGTTTGCAGACTGGTTGCTCCCGGCTGCTTTGCATTGTAACGGCACAGGTGGGAAGAGCCAAGAACCAGAGATATCAAAAATAAGAGAAATTATTTTTTCTCCAAAAAAAAATTTTATACATCCACAATCCCTTGCTGTTTTGTTGCAAGCCTCAATGTGTCTTTTATTCGTCGGCAGTCATCTTGTAAATAACTGCCATTTCAACCACTATGGGGTATGTCGTGCAGAGATGACTAAACATTATTAACAACATCTGGATTTTCTGGCAGCTCTCTCTGTTACTGAGGGCGGAAAGCCGACTTTCTCTTGGACTGCGCTCCTCGTGGACGAATGCCTCAGACACACACTCTGAATCTGAGAAGAGATGGGTTAAAGGCTTAAAAAGCAGTAGCAAGGGAAAGCAAACATAAACAAGCCCAGCAGAATATGATAATTCAGAGTCTTGTCACTCGGGTGGCTCAAAGCCTGTGTATGTAGTGGACACCGTGTCAGGCATGCTTTAGTTTATGTAGTACGAGCTTAAAAAGCTTGTTTACTGAAAACTTTTGGACACTCGTTGTCAGCAAGTCCTCCGTTTAAGCCCGACAATCCTGAAACGCAGACTTCATTTACTGAGAGCCAGGAAAAGTGCTCCAGCTTTCATGCCCGTAGGGATGACCTGATTGCATGATCATCTGGCCGCCCTTCCCTCCCTCAGTTTCATTGGATGAGTGGGGCAGATGGATGTATGAATTATGTAAATATGGGGTTTCGTACAAAGACGAAGGTGTTGCCTGCCTTTTCCCAGAGCTGGACTCTCTGCTTTGAGCGGTTGACCAGGGCTAGGAGCTGGGCTCTGAATGCCATGTGAAACAGCGTGTGTTGGAAAGTTGTGACTGATTTGGATTTGCAAGTGTTTGAAAGCCTTGCGGAGGAGTTAGGATCCTGAGAAGATTCTTTGTGTAATCAGCTCAGGTAAGTGCATCGTTTAGTTTTCATTGCTGATTTACAGCTTCGACTGTTAATGCTGTCCTATCTCTTTTTGCTGTCTTATTTTCAGTTTTCATAAGGCCAATTGCAGTGGATCACGTAAACCTATGTTCCAACGCTGTTATTGTTTTGTGGGCAGTGTGCTTCAGGTTGTCTCTCATGACCTGCAAAACTTTAATATTTACAAATACTAGCTGAAGGGGTCTGACTGAAAGCAGATCTGAGGCACGGGGTCCAGAGAAGTGATTTTTTTGGTCTGATTTCTGTTGCAAATATTTCTCGTGTATTTTCCGGGTACTTGACATCGCCGTTGAAGTGAAATTTGTTTGCTCTCCCTTCCCGAGTGCAGAGTCTCATATCCCAGTAATATTCCATCTAGACTCAGCAGGTATGGCGACATCCGTGGAGGGAGAAACAATTGATTAAGCAGAATTTCTGCACTCAGGGAAATACCCCCCCCCCCCCCCCCCGGAACAGGCAGGAATGTAGATCAGCTCTCCACTGGGGCTCTTGCGGCGCAGTGGTAGTGTCCTTACCTCTGAGCCAGGAGCCAGATGTGTGTCATGACACCCGTAAGCAGATTGCTCCTCGGATGCTGCCTGACCTGCTGTGCTTTTCCAGCACCACTCTAATCTGGTGCTCTGGTTTCCAGCACCTGCAGTCCTTATTTTTGAAAAAAGCAGGTAAAAACCCCACACACCATTGAAACGGACAGTCAATTTACCATAACCAGTGTCAATTCTCTACCCTCGCTGACATTTATCTGGTACGTGAGAACTACCACCATTCCACCACACACATGTTGCATGTAGAGGTTGCTCGCTCATTAGAGAGTTTCTCTGTCTCACTCCAGGAAACCCTTGCAGTTGGAGGCTCCCTCTCCCAGACCCTGCCATTCCTGAAAACATTATTTATGTTAATACTTCCAGGTGTGCCATCAGGTTGAAGTACTCCTGAGGTTTCCTACCTCCCTCAGCATTGCCCACCCCATCCAGTGCTGCCGGCCCTCTGATTGACCCAACTGCATTGAGTGCTCACCCTCTCTATTTTTAACAGGACTGTAAGAGCAGAAGCAACCATTAAGGAGGCTGTCTCCAGTGACCTTGTTGATCCCCTCCCACTGTTCGAAAGTGCCCACTCCAGATGTGTATTTTTGGTTCAGACACTGGAACGCTGAAGCCAGTGGGGAAATGCCCAATATTTCAGGTTGATGACTCATCATCAGGAATCTATCTGAAATGTTGGCTCCTACGTCTTTCTCCGTAGATTCTGCCCAAGCCTCCTGAGTATTTCCAAAAATGAATTCCAACTTAGTCCTACCCTTGCACCTTCCAACTCAGTATTGGCGGTGAGGGGGTTAAGACAACTCTCTCATATTCACTTGAGCATCGACCTTGTTAGAATAAATGAGTGAGTCTGCAACCACTTAGTGTCCAATGCCATCTCAAACGGACATTTCGCTTCTGCTGAAATACTTGCTTTAGGATGTCAATGATTTGTTTTATAGCATTTTGTTAGACAATTTGGCTCTTACTTGCATGTGTGTCTGCTCAATAGACCCCTTTCTTTTGCCACAGTATGCATGTCCATCTCAAAGCTCAGAACTTTCAAATATTATTCGTTGCTGAGGCTTAGGAAGGAGAATTGCTCTTTAAACACATTGGAGGAAATGGCATGATACCAAAACCCCTTATCCCCTCCTCCTCCCTCTTCCAGTGGCTTCTCCTGCTCTGTATAATCTCTCATTATTTTCCCAGTCATTCTTGATTCCAACAGGAAGGACTAACCCTGTACCTATGTGAATCCTATGATTCCCCAAGGAGGCTTGAAACCTTAATCTGTGGAGAATTATAGAACCAGCCAGAAGAAGTCAAGCAGAAACCAATCTCTGAGTAGTCGATCAAACTTTCAAGTAGCACTGGTGGGAATTGTCCTGCTGCTTTAGTACATGCTAGTCTGTACCAGGGTAAGAGAGGTAAAGGTTATAGTATGGAGATCCAAAGTGGCAGTGCTCATCAAATATTGAACAACTTCATGAGTTGCCTGCTCAATCTGTTTCCAGTGATGTTATGTGTACATTTGCTAACCCAATTACTTATATAACTTTTTAGTACTTTACATTACAAGTGTGCAACATCGATTTGGAACCTGAAGGAACCTCAGAACACCCCAAAAATGATTCCCATTGGGTCCAGTTTTGCCACCTATGTCTTAAAGAAAAGCAATTTTACCTGACTGTAAGTTATTCCTTGGAGTCTGAAGACTTGCTCCTTGACTTTTTAGGGTGGCATGGTGGCTCAGTGGTTAGCACTGCTATCTTACAGCACCAGGGACCTGGGTTTGATTCCACCCTCAGGTGTCTGTGTGGAGTTTGTACATTCTCCCCTTGTCAACATGGGTTTCCTCCTGGTGTTCCAGTTTCCTCCCACAGTCCAAAGGTGTGCAGGTTAGGTGGATTGGCCATGCTAATTCTCCCATAGTGTCCAGGGATGTACAGGCTAGGTGGGTTAGCCAGGGCAAATGCAGGGTTATAGGCATAGGGTAGAATGGTGGGTCTGAATAGGCTGCTCTTCAGAGAGTCGGTGTGGACTCAATAGGCTGAATGGCCTGCTTCTGCACTGTAGGGAATCTATGATTTCATGATTATAGATTTTTCTTGATTTACAGTTGACTATAAGAATATGGGGCCGATAAGAGAGGTTTTTGTGATGTGTAAAGAATTAATCACCTTGGTGGTTCAAATGCCAGCTTAAAGGCTTTATCTTGAAGGAAGTGAAAGACTACATTGTAAGGATATAATACCACAGGGTTTCTCATGGATTATTCTTCGGAGTGGTTGGGTACCAATTTTACATGAACCGTACCCCTGTTTTCAAGGGAAAGATGCAGAACAGTTACTTAGCATTTTAATGCCAGAAGAGAAGGAAAACGTGGCACTGCCCACATACCCAACATTGGCCAGGTCACACATACCATTGGCAGAACCCTGGCAGAAGGAATTCTGCTTTTGCTGTCAGTTTGTCAATGGGGTCTGGCATGATATGATTCAAGACCAAAAACTTCATCACTGCTAATACTGCCAGGGAGTTTAAATCATATTAAATCACAGTCTTTCTACCAAGATTTAATATATATTCTTCATGGTATTCTTTGTATGTCTGTCCCTTTTTTAAATTTCCTGTAGCGGTCTATGTATAAAGGCAGCTGTTGTTTGTGCAACATGAGTGGACCTGTGCCAAGCCAAAACAGTGTATAAAACCTTCTTAAAGGGACATTTCTATTTTGTAAAAATACTTGCTGTTTTTATAGCAGTAACATCCCACAAGTTTTCACATCTCGCATACTTCAATCGGGTTTTCAAACAAATGACTTTGTTTCACAAAGACAGTAGCCTTTAATAATCAGTACCAGAAGTGTAAGCTCAGACAGACACAGTGAGTTGCTTGAAAAACAACCAGCAAACAATTAAAATTGAGTCAATTTGCAAGACTTTGAAAGATTGCTCAGAATGTAGCTGCTACACATTACAAGAATTTGAAAAAGCTTGTCATCTTGGAGTCTTTCATAGGCTTCCCATTGTACCATCTGTGGACTGGAAAACTAGAATTGCTTCTCACCACATTAAGAGAAATTGTCCCTGTTGGAATCGGAATGAAATCCAACTGAAGTTGACAAGGAATAAACTCTTTGTGTCTCATATAAGCATCACAAAATTCTTAGTTTAAAGTTATTACTTACGAATATTTGTACTGAAATCTTCCAAATTTTAATACTTGGCAACAATTAAAACAATTCTTCAAGTTTGTTGAATTATAATCGAACTTCATTCATCAACTATACGTAGGGCAGCATGGTAACACTGGTGCCTCACAGTACCAGGGACCCAGGTTCAATTCCACCCTTGGGTGACCATCTGTGTGGAATGTTAAATATCACACAACACCAGGTTATAGTCCAACACTTGATGAAGGAGCGTCGTTCCGAAAGCTAGTGTGCTTCCAATTAAACCTGTTGGACTATAACCTGGGGTTGTGTGATTTTTAACTTTGTACACCCCAGTCCAACACTGGCATCTCCAAATCGTGACATCTGTGTGGAGGTTGCATGTTCTCCCTGTGTCTGTGTGGGTTTCGTCTGGGTGCTCTGATATCCTCGCACAGTCCAAAGATGTGCCGGTTAGGTGAATTGGTCATGCTAAATTATCCATAGTATCCAGGGATGAATAGGCTGGGTGGATTAGCTATGGTAAATGCAGAAGTATGGGGTTAGAGTGAATGCGCTTTGGAAACGCAATGGGCCAAATGGCCTCTTTCTGCACTGTAGGGATTCTATGTTTCATTTTTAAGAGTTCACAAATTCAGAATAGTGATTTCAAACACATTTGTGTTTTGCCTACCCTTGATCATAGACTCCATCTATCTCTGAATTTGTAACTAATCTATTTAAGCAGTCACTACAGTCTTAGCAGATCATAAGGCTGGTCTCTCATTACAGACCGACAACTAGTGCTGGTTTAACCTGAGGATCATGACTTCTCTGGTGCAGAGATAGGTTGAGAAGGAGGAGGTAACCTCAGCAAGTAGCAGGGATTGTACTCACACTATTAGTTTCATTATACATTCAACTAGCCATGCAGCAAACTGAGCTAAACTGACTGTATTGCAGAAAGAATATGAAAGGTTGAGAGATTTCCCATTTTATGTGGAATGAGCACTCAATTCCATCACAGTAACAGCAATTTGAATTTATCTAATGTCTTTAACAAAGTAGAGTTCCAAGAAAATGCACGGAATGTACAAAAATGTACAAAACTCTCAGCAGATGATATCCAAACAGATATGCTTTTCCAAAGATGTAGATTTAAAGGTGCCTATTAAAGGAAAAGGACTAGGTAGAGAGATGGAGAGTTGAGAGTGTGGTGCCAGAAAAGCACAGCAGGTCAGGCAGCATCCAAGGAGCAGGAGATTCCAGCAGCTGCAGTCCTCATTTTCCCCTAGAGAGATGGAGAGGTTTATAGGTAGTATTCCAGAGCATGGAGTCAAGAAGCCTGGAGACTTGGCCATCAATAGTGAAACAAGGCAAGTGGAGAACACAGTTGATGGGTTGCATACAAGAGGAAGATAGAGTAGGGTGGGACAAAGCAATGGAGGGATTTGAGTACAAGACTAGGAATATTAAAATTGTGGCATTGCTGAATGTAGAATAGCGGGCAGATGGGTGATGGGTGAATGAACGAAGTGTGAGTTGGAATATGGCAACATGATTTTGAATAGCTCAAGTTTACAAAGGATGAAAGATGGCAGATTGATTAGCGCTGAATTGGAATAAGTATGTTTTGAGGTAAGAAAATCACGTCCCATTTTATAAAGGTCACAATTGGTTCTCACAATATAGTTTGGGGAAGTATGAAAGGCAGAACCAAATTTAAAATTGGATTTGTCACAATCATACCACTTGAATGCCGTTATTTAATATTTTTCTGAATGTCATGATTTAATTTTTTTCACAGAAGGCTCTTAGCTTTTTCATATGGTTCATTGTTGGTACTGGGTTATTCACATCCAAACTCCTAATGTATATACACTGAGACATTTGCCCACTCTGACGCAGACCCTAGCACTGCCCTCCACTGAAAGAGGGAGTGGAGTTTATCATTTGTGAGAGGTGTGGTCAATAAAAGATCATGCTGTTTTTGTTTCTTCTACAGAACATCAGCCAGAACATTACAGTTTGTTACAACGTGCCTAAATCCTGCTTAGCGAGCACTGACATGTGTGACAAGTCAAGCAAGGAGCAATCCTCACAGTTAGCATCAAAGTTCTATAAATATTAGAGGTGTTTAAGAGCATAGCATTTGTTTTGGGTTTTCCTAATAGCAATATTGCAAAGGCTAAAAGGAGATTTAAACAATTTCCACAATGTGCTCGTAATCACATATAGAATATCATCCTCTGCATGTCACTTACGAAAAGGCACTGTCTTTTCAATACTTGAGCATTTCTGAATAAAGACATATATTGCCAAAGCTTTTCATCTTGTGCTTATAAGAACAATTCTCAAGAGTATCAAGATGAAGGAAGCCAACCTTTATACTGTCTGAGAGGAGAGTTCTGATTTGTTGGCAAATGGAAATGATTATTCTTTTGGCAAGTGGACACTGATTTTTTAAAAAATAATTTTTGGAATATGG
The DNA here is from genome assembly GCF_047496795.1 of Chiloscyllium punctatum. NCBI lineage: Eukaryota > Metazoa > Chordata > Chondrichthyes > Orectolobiformes > Hemiscylliidae > Chiloscyllium > Chiloscyllium punctatum. The sequence continues at coordinate 54,602,964 of NC_092745.1, read as the reverse complement.
ATGTCGCTGGCTGGGTCAGCATTTGTTGCCCTTCCCCAGTTGGTGAGCTGCCTTATTGAATTACAAACCAGCAGTCCAATATTAGATGTAATTCTATGTTTGGACAACATTTGCTGGATAATCCTGAGTGCACAAAATTTTACACTACCAATTTAGGCTTAGCATCAGGCTTGCAGTGCAGCACACTTACATGAATTGGAAGTTACATATTATTTATACATAGGGCCCTGTTCTTTACAGACAGAATTGTCATGTACATGCACTGCTCCTGGTTCAACTCAACAAAGTACATGACATCCATTCACTGGTTCGTTTCTCAGGAGTCAAATTAACTAGTTTAAAATTTAAACAATGTTTGGCAATTACCTACCAGTCATCTCTCACTGATGCATTCTTTGTAGCAAAACCTCTACCAATCAGAGTCCATTTGCCAAAACCCAATAGTAATCAACACTCTGCTGTCATATTGTACTAATGTTAGTTTCCCTTTCCATTGTTATTTCTTGCAAATTATCCTGATAAGTGCAAGACAAAAAGCTTCAACAAAAGGTGTCCCCATTTTCAGTAATATCCACATTCTGACAACTTTACACTGCTGTTTTTTTTTACGAGGTCCTGTGCATTTCTTTTGTTCAGTTAACTCTGCAAAATTACTTTTACCAATGCTTCTTAAAAAGACAATTTCAGAATGTGAGCTGTCAATTTGTTTGGATGAATGCTACAAACTGTTCTAGTCCATGTGGATCAGAGCAGAGGTTGGGAGGTATGTGAGGAATTTTCACTATGCCCTGCATATGTATACTGGGGTGAGAATCCAGGGCAGGAATCTCTCAAGGGCTGCAAAAACTGAGAATTCTTGAAATTAAAATTCAAACACCTGCATGTTTTGTCACAAATCAGGGAATATAGATGTGCCTCTGAAAATGATTTGTCACTGGCATCACAAATAATTATTTGAAGTATTTCATAGAGGTTTAATTGAGAGAAGCATTATGCAGACATTTATCAGTATGCATTAAGATCACATCTTAACACCTCCCCCAAGATTATTTGTAGATTTTAATTATTCATGTGGGAATTTCCTCTTCCACTCTTTCTAGACAAAATGTGCTTCAGTATAAAATACTGGCCAACATGGCCTGCTAATACCCCTATGTGTTGATGTGACTTGTCTCAGCCACCAAAGGCAGATCTCCAAATAGCTTCATTACACCCAGGTCAAAATCATAGGTTCTGGAGGTAGAAAAAGTAGCAGTTGGCAATTCCAGCTTTTAATTGTTGTTACAGACCTCTGCCAGAGAGCATAAACTGTGAATAAGAAAGAACCTTGCATTTTAAAAGCATCTCTGATGATCCAGGATGCCACAAAGCTGTTCACAAGCCAATGAATACCTTTTGAAATATACCCAGATTAAAAGATAAATATTAGCCAGGACATTGAGAAATGATGACGATTTCTTGCCAAAAAAAACCATGGTGCACTTTGCCATTAACCTGAGAGAGCAGCCTTGGCTTGACATCTGTCTTAAAGATAGTGCATCACAGAATACATGTCAGCCTGGATTCTGTGCTCAAGCCTTGTGCAATGGGAATTGAACTGATTAATCTTCTAGACTCAGGCGACAGGAGCGATACCACTGAATTACCACTGACGAGAGAATTGAGTATGGCTATGATTCCCCTGGGACAAACACCTCTGATATTGAACACATCGATCTCCACAGCCACCTTTCTGTGAAGTTATTGGAGACGTACGATTACATATGAAACCAGAAGCTCTGTGTGCACCGTCTTCATGAGGTAAAGCATAACAGCAAAGAAAAAATATAGTAGAGAAAATGTTAGGATGATTTGTTGGCAGACAAACATGGTCATCAGGCTAAAAAGGGAGCATTTCTTTGGAGTACAGGAGCCTTTCTGCATATTCCATCTGCAAAGGATGCAGTATGCAAGAGCATCAAACTAATTCATATTAGCTTGAGGTTTTTATTCAAATGATGAAATGATAAATTATTCTACATTTATAGACATGTTTGTATTTATTTTAACTTACTGAAAATGCAGTGGTAACATGATTAAACTGTTTCTGACATCCAGTTAGTCATTTTGAAATACTTTCCACATTCCCCTAATGCCACAATGCATGCTGGATCCACGAAACCTCGCTGATGTGTCATTTAACTGTGCCATTCAGTCTCAGTCTAATGCTTTGAAACTTTTTGCTTCAGGCTGCTCTGTTTCCACTGAAATCTGCTTTTCATTACTGCTTGGAGGATGTGCGTAAGGCCTGAATTTAAGTCCAGGCCTTAAATATTTCTGCTGCAGGATCTACCTTTTGATTTTCAATGTGCTTTGAAAATTAAATGATTTACTCAGTACTTTTTCTCTGGGGACCTTTCATTAACGTATGAGGAACTTAAAGGCTTCAGCTTTCTGTTCTTGTTCACTTCAAAGATTGTTCAGTTTAATGAAATTCTAGAAACTTTCTGTGATGTGCCTGTTTGGCACATGGAGGAGACCTGCTAAGTGAAAGGCAGTTTGATTCCTTTCAAATTCTCAAAGTATACACAGAGGCATGTGAGTAGTGTAGGCGGATTGATTGAGATCAAGAGTGTGGTGCTGGAAAAGCACAGCAGGTCAGGCAGCATCCAAGGAGCAGGAGAATCGATGCTTCAGGTATAAGTCCTTCATCAGGAATGAGGCTTGGAGCCTCTGGGGTGGAGAGATAAATGGGAGGGTGTTGGTGGATCTGGGGGGAAGGTAGCTGAGAGTGTTGAATGAAGCTAGGGATAAAGGTGATAGGTCGGAGGGGAGGGTAGAGTGGGTAGTTGGGAAGGAAGATGGACAGGTGGGATGGGTCATGAGGGTGGTGCTGAGCTGGAAGGTTGAAACTGGGGTAAGGTGGGGAGAGGGAAAATGAGGAAACTGGTGAAATCCACATTGATGCCGTGGGGTTGCAGGGTCCCAAGGCAGAAGATGAGGCGTTCTTCCTCCAGGCGTCGGGTGGTGAGGAGTGCCGATGGAGGAGGCCCAGGACCTGCCTGTCCTTGGTGGAGTGGGAGAAAGAAGTTGAGATGTTCAACAATGAGGTGGTGGTTTTGGTTGGTGCGGGTGTCCCGGAGATGTTCTCTGAAGTGCTCTGCGAGTAGGCGTCCTGTCTCCCCAATGTAGAGGAGACCGCATCGGGAGCAACAGATACAGTAAATGATATCGGTGGATGTGCAGATGAAACTTTGGATGTGGAAGGCTCCTTTGGGGCCTTGGATGGAGGTGAGGGGGAGGTGTGGGCGCAGGTTTTGCAATTCCTGCGGAGGCAGGGGTGGGTTGTTGGGGGGGGGGCGTGGACCTGACAAGGTAGTCACAGAGGGAGCGATCTTTATGGAAAGCAGATAGGGATGGGGAGGGAAATATATCTATGGTGCTGTTTTTAAGTGGTGGAAATGGTGGAGGATGATGCGATGTATACAGAGGTTGGCAGGGTGGAAGGTGAGGACCGGAGGGTTCTTTCCTTATTGTGGTTGGAGAGGTTCGAGGGTGGAGGTGCAGGAAGTGGATGAGATGTGCTGGAGGGTATCATCAACCAACTAATGATGATGATGATGAAGGGCTTTTGCCCGAAACATCGATTTTCCTGCACCTTGGATGCTGCCTGTGGTGCTTTTCCAGCACTACACTCTCGACTCTAATCTCCAGTATCTGCAGTCCTCACTTTCACCTAACTGGATTGATTGAGATGTTCACCAGTTGAAAAGGTTAATCTTGCTGGATTAGATTATTTATGTACCATAAAATGCATCAGTTGAGCATTGGGAATGGTTAGGACAGGGTTTTTGCACAGTGTTTGTATAACATTGAGAAATTCTAAAGGAAAAGAATAATCATGATGGTTGTTACACCTTTAGGCTGCCATCCTTTTATTTAATCATGGAGTTGATTGGCCTTCGGGATATGGGCGATACTGCCATGTTGATTCACCACCCCTAGTCATTTTCTGCTTGGGAACCCTGCTGCCTTCAGGATTCAATATAGAGTTCAGTCATTTTAGAATCTGAACACTTTATTCTGTTTCTTTCACACTGCCCCATACCCCTGGTCCTGTCATGAGTCATAGAGTCTTACAGAGTCATATAAGTGTACAGCATAGAAGCAGACCCTTTGGTCCAACTTGTCCATACTGACCAGATATCCCAATCTAGTTTAGTCCCATTTTCCAGCACTTGGCCCATATCCCTCTAAACCCTTCCTATTCATATACCCATCCAGATCCATTTTAAATGTTATAATTGTACCAACATCCACAACTTCTTCTGGCAGCTAGTTCCATACACGCATCACCCTCTGAATGAAAATGTTGCCCCTTAGGTCCCTTTTAAATTTTATCTTCTTTCACCCTAAACCTATGCCCTCTAGTTTGGGACTCCCCCACGCCAGGGAAAAGACCTTGTCTATTTATCCTATCCATGCCTCTCATAATTTCGATAAACTTCGATAAGGTCACTCCTCAGCCTCCGACACTCCAGGGAAAATAGCCCCAGCCTATTCAGCACATGGGCTTCTTTCAGCACAGCCAACTTACTCATGGTCCCCATTATCAGCTTTAGTTTCTTCCTGGTTTACCTTGGCTAATCATCCCTTTTATATGCCGGACTAAGCTCTGTCTCCATTTATTTGCTCACTCATTTTCCCATCCCTTATATCCTGCACATTTTCCTAGCTACTAATAGTTCTGATGGGGGGTCTCTAGACCCAAAATGTTAACTCTGTTTTCTTTCCACAGAGGCTGCCAGACCCCCTGACTTTCTCTGCTGAAAAAGTGTTGCTAGAAAAGCGCAGCAGGTCAGGCAGCATCCAAAGAGCAGGAGAATTGACGTTTCGGGCATGAGCCCTTCATCCAGAATCCTGAAGAAGGGCTCATGCCCGAAACGTCGATTCTCCTGCTCCTTGGATGCTGCCTGATCTGCTGCGCTTTTCCAGCAACACTTTTTCAGCTCTGATCTCCAGCATCTGCAGTCCTCACTTTTTCCCCTGACTTTCTCTAGCAATTTCTGTTTTTTGTTTCAGATTTCCAGGATCTGCAGTTCTTTGTTTTATGTTATTGCATTGAGACAGGGTTGGTGGACCACCGGGAACTGCAGCAGTTTTTTTTCTTTTATTCACTACCAGATGTTAGCATGGCTGGCAATGCCTGCATTTATTGCTAATCCCTAAGAAGGTGATAATGAACATGTAGTCTGCATGGTGTATCTACTCCTCTGTTGACGACAGCTGGGAAGGTCTAGGATTTTGAGCCACTGATGAAGGAAAGATGATATATTTTCAAGTCAAGATAGTCAGTGGCTTGGAGGGGCACTTGCAGGTGGTGATGTTCCCCTGTAGCTGATGGGCCATCTAGGTAGTAGAGGCCATAACCTTGTAGTGCAACCTAGCACTAATATACACTGCAGTCAGTGTATGATCTCTAGAAGGTATTCCAGACATGGCCCATCTCTTGCATGCTACCCAAGAGCAAGCCCAAACTCAGTTCTCACACACAACTTTTTTGGGAGATTTGCTAAGAAGGAGACAACTGAAAGTTCCATCTTTGAAAAGATCCTTGGGCAGCAACAAGGATCCCCAGCTATCCTTTACAATGAGGAGCTCCACACAGATACTACCACTAAAGATAAATCCAGTTTCCTGAACCAATGCTCTTCTCACGAATTGCTGTAACTGTCTGGAAATTGGTTTGAGTCCAGCCGTTTGGCACCTGAGATGTAAATACTTACACAAAGTCTGTGACTGCTATGTCCCTGGTGAAGGAATACAAGTTCGCGTTGGATTCCTCTGTATCTTGGAGGTGATGGTGGCCACTTCAAAATGTCTGATACAATTAATGAATTGTTATGAATATGGTTCTTCTCATATGTGGATGCAACAAAGAGTTAAAGGAATGAAACTCCAGTAGAATTCGTCTGCTATGTCATTAAGGTTGCTTCTATCTTCTCTTTGGAGTTTGGGTACACATTACACATCAAATGTGGTCAAAAAGAAAGCAAACACACTGCCTCTCTTCCCACGTAAAATTATTGATGTTACTAATAGTGCTGAGTGAGTGTAACTGAAGTGAGAAAGGAAAAGTGAATAGAACATGTGTGCAAATAAGTTTAAGATGGATACTTACATTTAGTGAAACTACAACAGTTTATAGGGGAATAGTGCAGCTGTGGTTCCTTTAGTGGCTTCCTCATTTCCTGATGCAGAAGGTTATGGGTGCATGTTGTTGTCTTGAAACTTGAGCATGACAGCTAGGCAGATAATTCAGTGTATTAGAGAGGGGGTGCTGCATTAGGTTTCAAATGAGTTGTTTAACTAGTCAGGTAAATATAAATGACCCTGGGGCATGATTTTGAAGAAGAGAGGATGTGTCCCTGTTGCTGAGGCCAACATTCATATCTCAAATGATGTCACAAACCAGTTTATCTCTTATTGCCATGTTGCTGCTTGTAGAATGTTTCACTTATTCAGCTTTGTATTACTTTCATTGTATGAATGAGCTCACTGTGTATCAGAGGATTTTACTAACAATAGTTTCTAAATTAAATAATTTAGTAATGTGAAAAAAAATTTTCCTCATTCACCTCATCAAGAAACTTAAAATTTTTGTTTAGAATCTGGTCTGGTCATTTTTCACAGCTTTCCTCCCTAGACCCAAACTAGCAAAGTATTAACAAAAAAATGAAAGAACTGTGGATGCTGGAAATCAGGAACAAAAACAGAAATTGCTGGAAAAGTTCAGCAGGTCTGGCAGCATCTGTGTAAAGAAAGCACAGTAACTTCATTGAGCTTGTTTGAAGCAACAAAGAGGATTGATGAGGGTAGAGCAGTGGATGTGATCTATATGGACTGCAGGAAGGTGTTCACCAAGGTTCCTCATGGTAGCAAGGTTAGATCAGATGGAATACAGGGTGGACCAGCTATTTGGATACAGAACTGGCTCAAAGGTAGAAGATAGAGGGTGGTGATGGAGGATTGCTTTTCAGATTGGAGGCCTGACCAGTGGTATGCCTCAAGGATCAGTGTTGGTCCACTGCTTTTTGTCATTTATATAAATGATTTGGATGTATAGGAGGTATTTGGATGATAGGAGGTATGGTTAATAAGTTTGCAGATGACGCAAAAATTGGAGGTGTAGTGGACAGTGAAGGTTACCTCAGAGTAAAACACGAGCTTGATCCAATGGGCCAATGGGCTAAGGAGTGGCAGATGGAGTTTAATTTAGATAAATGTGAGGTGCTGCATTTTGGAAAGGCAAAACAGGGCAGGACTTATACACTTAATGGTAAGGTCCGAGGGAGTGTTGCTGAACAAAGAGAGTACAGGTTCATAGTTCCTTGAAAATGGAGTCGCAAGTAAATAGGATAGTGAAGAAGGTGTTTGGTCTGCTTGCCTTTATTGATCAGTGCATTGAGTATAGGAATTGGGAGCTCATGTTGCGACTGTACAGGATATTGGTTCAGTCACTTTTGGAATTTTGCTTGCAGTACTGATCTCCCTGCCATAGGAAGGATGTTGTGAAACTTGGAAGGGTTCAGAAAGGATTTACGAGGATGTTGCCAAGATTGGAGTTTTTGACCTACAGGGAGAGGCTGAATAGGCTGGGGCTATTTTCCCTGGAGCGTCAGAGGCTGGGGGCGTGACCTTATAAAGGTTTATAAAATCATGAGGGGCATGGATAATGTAAATAGGCAAGGTCTTTTCTCCAGGGTGGGGAGTCCAAAACTAGAGGACATATGTTTAAGGTGAGAGGGGCAAGATATAAAAGGGACCCAATGGGCAACTTTTTCACACAGACAGTGGTGCATATATTGAATGAACTGCAAGAGGAAGCGCTGGAAGCTGATACGATTACAACATTTAAAAGGCATCTGGATGAGTATCTGAATAGAAAGGATTTAGAGGGATATAGGCCAATGCTGGCAAATGGGACAAGATTAAATAGGTTATCTGGCCAACATGGACAAGTTAGACCGAAGGGCCTGTTACCATGCTGTATATCTCTGTGACTTTTTTACTCTACGTGAGTTAATGTTTCAGGTCCAGTGACCCTTCTTCAGAACAGTGTTAATAAACACTGGTACTTCTACAGTTTTGAGATGTTTTGCATTGGTGTGGTTTAGACAAGTAGAAATTCACTTAGTGTGGGCAATTTGTTTTGGGCAATTATAATTAGTTTCCGAATATGAACCGACAATTCTAGACCTGTGAGGCTGACGCTGGGCTTGGACAACCTGTTAGTACATAAAATGAGGGAACAATTAGAGAAACTTGATCGAGAACAAAAAGCACAGATCTGTTAAAGCCAAAGGTAATCGCAGTAGTTTTGAGTGACCAATTGGATGGATAAAAGTAAGTCATCTGATAGATGCAGAGTACATGAATTTCAGGTTGTTCCATGAGAAAATGTGGCAGTGTGGATAGAAAGTTTGATAAATATTAGTTTAAATGTATACCACTCAGATTGGAGTAGGGTAAGAGAGGATGTTATTGGACAATTTTGTTCTGAGTATATCACTGATTTTCATTTGGGCATTGGTAGCATCATCTCCAAATTTTCAGGAATCACAAAAATACTACGTTTTACAAATAGGCAGTAGGAAGATAAGGAGACGTTAGCAAAATGCATTTTATATTAATAGGTTTTGCGATAATACAGAATGAGATGATGGTTAAAGAATGTAAATAGTGATGAGACACAGACTGGTGTGGGTGAATAGAGAGACCAAATGACCCAAACATGCAATTCAATGAGTGTGCAATTACAAGGAAATAAAGCCAAGGACCGTTTTGGTTTTTCAAATGGGCTGAGTGCAAGACTGAAGAAATAATGATCTTGTACAAAGTAATAGTTAGATAATATATTGCCAAATGCAGTTTGGGTGTTTACAGAGTTTACAGTATAGACTGTTTACACCATAGATTTCCACTGCAGTAGTAAATGTAAAGAAAAGCTTTAACACCCATTTTGACAGCGTATGAAGGAAAAAGAGGAGTTTTTGGAACAAGGGTCAATAATTTGGTCACCCAACAGAATAAAAAGAGAGCATCAATGGAATTCCTTCCACAATGGATAGTGGAACAGTCGCTGGGCAGGACTCAGTTATAGATTATGGAAAGAGGATGATGGAGAGCACTGAGCTTCATTTTGTTTCTCTTAAGTGAAGAACTAGCACAGACATAAACATTCAAAAGACCTCTATAGTGTAAACTGCTGTGGTTCTTAAATACCACACACCTAAGAGAAAGCTGTAGACAAAGTAGCTTAAATTGAACATGACAAATTGGCAAAATCAGTAAGTAAGTGAAAGAATCATTGAACCTTACATGAAAAGAGGAGGCCATGTAATCCTGCATGTCTGTACAGCTATTTAAACCAGCTGATCATATTCATCTCACTACCCCAGTAAAATGTCTTCTATTTCTTTGTAAATTGGATTGAAAAAGGATCCAAGAAGTGGTAAAATGGGAGTTCTCTGGGTAGGGAATGGTGAGAATCCAGTTCAGACAATAAACTTGTTCGTAGTCATGTTAATTCTAGTGGTGGACATTCAATAGTGTTTGGCAAATGTGGTCTCATCCTCCAGGCAGGTCTCCTTCTCTTTCTAGTCTGACTTCCTCTTTCTCTGTTTCTTCTTAAATACTGTTCCTTTGCAATATCTTTCGGTTCTGAAGAATAGTTTGTGACTGACAGTTCCAGAACATCACAACATGTGACAATCCACTCGAAAGGTGGAACAAGGGTCAATAATTTGATCACCCATCTCAACAGCAGTCTCTCTATGTAATGGAATCAGTGTAGTCTGTCAGAGGTGTGTGTTATGTGTGTGAGAGTGAGAGTAAGCACAGAACCTTGTAAATAGTTGGCGTTGTAAATAAACTTCAGATATCTAACTCGAGGAGAACCAAACTGTCAGTGGTATGCATTACATGGGCTAATACAGAGTAGTAAACCAAAATAAAGACATCATGGTGATTGTTAAGGTCCAGGCCAGAACCCCCTCAAAACGTTTTAAGAAGGTAGCCCAGTACCTAACTTTTATTTTTTGTAGAGGCAGATGTAAGGTGAATGTTCCAGGAGTGATACAGCCGGTCAAACCACTCAGATTTAGACAAAACAGAATTTATTTAAAACATTTTGGATGAAACATGAACAAAAGGAAACAGAATTTAAAATAACAACTTATTTGATAACACAACCGACACAATATCATAACTTAACGAAGCTATTCCAATTCCTGCAACATCCCATTAACACAACCCTTGGCAAAAGTTAAATTCAAACACAGGTTCTTACAGGCAGGAGAGGTTCCAGAAGGATAGATCAGGCAAGAAACATCTGTTGAAGCATAAATCTTCTATTTGCAATCGGCTGTTTCTCCAGGTCCCCAGAAGTTTTCGACTCCTTGCTAAAACTAAACCAATCTAGAAAAAACCTGAACTGGTTTAAAAAAACCTAAAGGCCTCCTCTGGCTTATGACTTAGGTGGTTTCTGTCAGCCATTTTGTCACCACTGCCTTTACAACCCCTCTTGAAAAAAACTAAGGGCAACATAACCTTGTTAAAGGTATCATCACAGTGACAGTACATGGGCAGTAGAAGATGGTGACACCAAGTATGTGTTGAATGCTAGTGTTTACATCTAGTTAGTGGCAATACATGGACATTGCAGTTTTATGAAGTGACAGCAGAGGAGCAGACCTACCCTACTGTCTTTTTGTTAGGTTAAAGGAGCTGTATCAATGCAATTTGTCATTGTTGTCTTTGAACAGAGCTCCACAGCACAAAATCGTTTTCAGACAGTGATATGTATATTTTACAGTTCACCATCCGTAACTCTCATGTCTGAGTGGTGTTGAGAAAGAGTCAGAACATAAGAACTCGAAGTGGGAGTAGGCTGTCCGGCCCTACGAGCCTGCTCCGCAACTCAATAAGATCATGGCTAAACCTTTCATGCACTCAGCTCCACTTACCTGCGTTTTCACCATATCCCTTAATTCCTTTATTTTTCAAACAAGTATCTACCTTAGCTTTAAAAGCAATTACTGAAGTAGCGTCAACTACTTCCCTGGGCAAGGAAATCCATAGATTAATAACCTCTGGGTGAAGAAGTTCCTTCTCAGTTCAGTTCTAAACCTGCTCCCTCTAATCGTGAGACCATGCCCTCTTGTCCTAGTTTTGTCTACCATTGGAAACACCCTCACTACTTCTATCTTGTCGATTCCCTTCATAGTTTTATATGTTTCTATAAGATACCCCCCCTCATTCTTCTGAATTCCAATGAATATAATCCCGATCTACTCAGCCTCTCCTCATAAACCAACCCCCTCAACTCTGGAATCAACGTAGTGAACCTCCTCTGCACCCCCTCCAATACCAGCACATCCTTTCTTAGTAAAGAGACCAAATCTGCACATCCCAGGTGTGGTCTTACCAGCACTTTGTACAGCTGTAACATTACCTCTCTGCTTTCAAACTCAAACCCTTCAGCAATGAAGGATAAAATTCCATTTGCCTTCCTAATTACCTGTTGTACCTGCAGACCAACCTTCTGTGATTCATGCACAAGGACACCCAGGTTCCTCTGCAAATCAGCATGCTGCAACTTTTTACCATTCAAATAATAATTTATTTTGCTCTTACTCCTACCAAAATGTATGACTTCACATTTGCTAACATTACTGCCAGACCTTTGCCCACTCACTCAATGTATCCATGTTCCTCTGCAAAGTTTCACAGTCCTCTGCACACTTTGCTCTGCCACTCATCTTAGTGTCATCGACAAATTTTGACACCGTACATATGGTCCCCAACTCCAAATCATCTATATAAATTGTAAATAATTATGGTCCTACCTGATCCCTGAGGCACACCACTAGTCACTGATTGCCAGCCAGAATAGCACTTATTTATCCTCACTGTTGGTTTCCTGTCAGTCAACTAATCCTCTATCCACGCTAATACTCTACCCCTAACACCATGCATCCTTATGCAGCAGCCTCATATGCAGCACTTTGTCAAAGGCCTTTTGGAAATCTAGGTACACCACATCAACTAGGTGCCCATTGTCCACCTTGCTCGTCATGTCTTCATAGAATTCCAAAAGACTTGTGAAACATGACCTGCCCTTCATGAACCCGTGCTGCACCTGTGCAATGGGACAATTTCTTTCAAGATGCCCTGCGATTTCTTCCTTGATAATAGACTCCAGCATCTTCCCCACTACAGAGGTTAAGATCACTGATCAATAATTCCCCATATTTTGTCTATTTCCCTTTTTAAATAGTGGCATCACATTTGCTATTTTCCAATCTGCTGGGACTGCCCCAGAGTCCAGCGAATTTTGGAAAATTACTGCCAGTCTGCCTGCTATTTCTCCCACCATCTCTGTTAGTACACTGGGATGCATTTCATCAGGGTCAGAAGACTTCTCTATCCTTAGCTCCATTAGATTACCCAACACTAGCTCTTCTGTAATGATAATTGTTTCCAGATCCCCACCTACCTTCGTCTCTTCGTCATGGACTGGCATGTTTATAGTGTCCTCCACTGTAAAGATTGATGCAAAGTAACTTTTCAATGCCTCAGCCATTTCATCATATCCCATAACTAACTGTCCCTTCTCATCCTCTAAAGGATCGATATTTGCTTTAGCCACTGTTCTTTGTTTTTTTATGTATTTATAGAAGCTTTTGCTATCTGTCTTTATATTCTGTGCTAGTTTTTTCTCATGCTCCATCTTACTTTTCTTTATAGCTCTTTTTGTGACTTTCTGTTGACCTTTAAAGTTTTCCTAACCTTCTGGATTCCTGCTGTTTTTGGCCACTCTTGCTGTATGCCTTCTCTTTCACTTTGATAGCCTGCCTTATTTTCTTGGATACCCATGACAGATTACCCCTCCTCTTACAGTCCTTCCTTCTCACCGGAACATACTTTTAGATTAGATTAGATTAGATTAGGTTAGATTACTTACAGTGTGGAAACAGGCCCTTCGGCCCAACAAGTCCACACCGCCCCGCCGAAGCATAACCCACCCATACCCCTACATCTACATATACCCCTTACCTAACACTACGGGCAATTTAGCGTGGCCAATTCACCTGACCTGCACATCTTTGGACTGTGGGAGGAAACCGGAGCACCCAGAGGAAACCCACACAGACAGGGGGAGAACGTGCAAACTCCACACAGTCGCCTGAGGCGGGAATTGAACCCGGGTCTCTGGCGCTGTGAGGCAGCAGTGCTAACCACTGTGCCACCGTGCCGCCCACTTTTGCTGAGCACTTTGAAAAATTTCTTTGAATGTCCGCCACTGCTCATCGATTGTCGCACCATAAAGTCTCTGTTTCCAGTCTACTTTAGCCAGGTCCTCCCTCATTCTATCATAGTCCCCCTTATTCAAGCACAGGAGTCAGGTATTGGATTTTATCTTCACACTCTCCAGCTGTATTTTAAATTCATCCATACTGTGATCGCTCCTTCCAAGAGAATCCCTCACTGTGAGGTCATTAATTATTCCTGTCTCATTAAACAGGACCAGATCTAGGAAAGCTTGCTCCCTCATCAATCCATTACATGCTGTTCAAGAAAACTATCACGGATACACTCAACAAACTCCTCCTCAAGGCTACCCTGACTGAGATGGTTCGACCAATCCACATGCAGATTAAAATCCCGCATGAAAGTAGCCGTACCACTTTTGCAGGTATTCATCATTGCACAATTAACGTTGAACCAAGCTGTGCAAATGTTTATTTTCATGTCCATACAAGCATCAGTTTTGTAAAAGAGCTTCAGTTAGAGCTGTATGGGCATTCAAAAATAACTAACTTCTCAAACATTCAACCAAAGTGGATGAATCTTGTTACATCAAGTATCAACTCCTACATTTCAGTCTATCAACCCCCATCAAACCACTGACAAACTCTGTTGTTTGTACTGCATATAAATGATTAGATTAGATTAGATTACCTACAGTGTGGAAACATCTGGAGGAATATGTGGGTGGTCTGATTAGTAAGTTTACAGATGACATGAAGATTGGTGGAGTTGCTAACAGTGTTAACGATTGTGAAAGGATACAATAGTTTATAGCTAAATTGGTGACTTGGCACAGAAATGGCAGATGGAGTTTAATTCAGACAAATGCAAGGTGATGCATTTTGGACGACCAAATTTAGGTATGAATTATACTGGAAAATGGCAGAACTCTTCGGAACATTAACATACAGGCGGATTTGGGTGTGCAGGTCCACTATTCCCTAAAAGTGGCAACACAGGTGATTAAGAAGGCATGTGGCATGCTTACCATCATCAGCCAAAGCATGGAGTACAAGAGTTGGCAAACCATGTTGCAGCTATATAATACCCTTGTTAGGCCACATTTGGAGTATTATGTGCAGTTTTGGGTCGCCATACAATCAGAAGGACATGGAAGCTTTGGGAAATGTACAGAGAAGGTTCACAAGGATGTTGCCTAGTCTTGAGGGCACTGGCTATGAGAAAGGTTAAAAAGAGTAAGATTGTTTTCACTGGAAAGATGATGGCTGATCGGACACCTGATAGAGGTCTACAAAATTATGAGAGGCATAGATCAGAGGCTTTTGTCCAGGGTTGAGGTTTCAATTATATGGGGACACAGGTTCAAGGTGAGAGGGGGAATGTTTAAGGGAGATGTGTGAGGAAAGATTTTCACAGAGAGAGTGGCAAGAGCCTGGAATGCACTGCCAGAAGAGGTGATGGAAGCAGCCCCATTGGTAACATTTAAGAAGCATCTGGCTGGTTACGTGAATAGGGAGGGAATACAGGGATACGGACAGAAGGTTTCTTTTTAGTGTAGTTAAGGCATGATAATTGGCACAGGGTAGGAGGGCATTCATGGTCGGAGGCTGTGAGAAGCTGTATACAAATATAAGATATTTATTTATTCAATGAGTGCATGCAAATTGCAAAGAACGACTTAATGGCAAATGTGTAGAAAATAAAGAATTAACCGTTTAGTCTTTGGATTGAATCCTAAGATATTATTTGTGAGTTCCCAAAAGGAGCCTCCAGCACTAAAGGTGACTATCTCTGCCACTGTCAGTGATTGCAATAGACTGATTAACTCTGCAGATCTTCATAGGCCAGCCCCATGCACAAGCCTGTGCTGTATTTGTGGACTGCTGCTTTGCCACACTTATTCAAATATTACTTTTATACTAGATCCTTTGTCCAAGGTTGTGTATTATTGGCTCCCTGAAATCACAAGAAATCCTCACCGTTTCTTCATTTATCCCAACCCTTCCATCTCCCTTCTTGTCTTTATCTCCACCCAACTTCCATCCTTTACCTTTAGTAACCATTGTCATCATAGTTTTTGTCCAAGTGAGCATCTCTGTAGTCTTCAAATCTCACACATTGTAGGTTCCCTTCCCTGAATTCACCATATCATTTAAAGTAACTTCCAAAGACAGAAGTGTGTGAATCTCACCAGACCAAAAGATACATAGATTCATTGATTTATACAGTACAGAAAAGGCGCTACAGCCCATCGAATTTGCACCAACATAACTACTACTAAAAGTGCACTAATCCCAATTTCCTGCACTTGTCCCATATCCTTGAATGTTATGATATTTGAAGGGCTCATCCAAATATTTTTAAAGGTCGTAAGTTTCCAACCTCCACTACCTTCCCAGGCAGTGCATTCCAGGTTCCCACCACCCACTAAGTTAAAAAGGTTTTCCCAAATCCCTTCAATCTCCTGCCTCCTACCCTGAAATTATGATTGACTCCTCAACCAAGGGGAATAACTGCTTGCTATGCAGTCTGTCCATACCCCTCATAATCTTATTTACCTCAATCAGGTGCCCCTCAGTCTTTCTATCTGTAAAGAAAACAATCCAGGCCTATCTAGTCTCTCCTTATTTGTTTTTTAATTTTGTTTTTTAATTTCTCCATTCCAGACAACATCCTCGTGATCCTCCTCTGTATCCCTTCTTGTCCTATCACATTCCTTCCTGTAATGAGGTGACCAGAACTGCACACAGTACTCCAGCTGTGGCCTGATCAAAGCTCTATACAGCTACAATATTATATCCTTGCTCTTATACTCTGTGCCATGACTGACAAAAGCATGTGTCCTATATGCCTTCTTAGATGGGTTAGGAAGACAAGTTTCCACTCACACTTTGCTGTCCCCTTAGTCCCAACTCCCAAGCTTCTTCATTGGCCTGACAAATGCATGCATGGCCAGAAAAGCTGAGGATGAATACAATTTTGCTTTCTTTCTTTCTCCTATGGAATACGTACAAATTGCAAAGAATTTTGAAATTCATTAGCAACAATCTCAACAGTGTGCTTCTATTTCTCTCATTTTTTTAACAGATTGTCAGGGTCACACTAGAGATGGTCAGGTCTTCTGTGAGTGCTTTCTATTGACATTACAACTCATTTCTACTCTGGCATCCAATCAACAAACTGACATAAAATACATCCAAAACAGCCTCAAATGCTCTCAGCATTCGTTTACTTTTGTGCAGACCTCCCAAGAGAAGATTATGGAGACAGCATCCCATAAGTACAAAGCATCCTTCAGCGATGTTGTTATTGAATCCGTTGTGTGTGAAAGGTGGACGATATTGGAAGGCAAATCCCCTGCTATAAAGTAAAGGGAAATACATTTCTCTGTTCACCCATCTGTAAAAACAATTTGATTCACAGAGCACTGCAGCCACCAACAGACGGAAATTAATAACAGACAATGCTTGGAAACACTCAGATTGTTGGATATTTCTGAAAATGAGTCCACATTTTAATAATTAATTGGTTCCCTCTTTTACCAGTTGTTGACTGACTCGCTACCCACTGCCATTGATTTTTTTTTTGGTTCAGAGTTTCAACATCTGCAGGTGTTTTTTGTACATTATTTCAGGAATATATATAGATTGATACCAGAGAAGTCTTATGGTACAGAAGAAGGTCATTTGGTCCATTGTGTTCACTGGCTTTCCAAATGGGCATCATGACTTAGTGCCACCCTTCTATTTTGTCCCCATTTCCTTGCACATTCGTTAAATAGAAACAATCAACCTCTTCCTTCTTGAATGCTTTTCCAGTTGAATGTCAGTGAACCTGCCTGTACCACGTTTCCAGGCAGCACATTCCAAACCCAAACCACTTGTTCTGGAAAAACTTTCTTTCCAACATCACATTTGTTTCTTTTGCAAATCACTTTAAACCTGTGTCCATTTGTTCCTTGATCCTTTAATGATTGGAAACAATTTCTGTCTTTCTACTTTATCTTGTTCCTTCAGGATTTTGAAAACTTCTATCAGGCCTTCTCTTAAACCTTCCTCTCTGCAACGAGAGCAGTCCCAACTTCTCCAAGTTAACCTCAAAACCAAAGCTTCTCATTCTTCGAATTGTTCTTGTAAATTTCTTCTGCAGTCTTTCCACTGCATTCAGATCCGTCCTATAGTGTGATGCCCACAATAACCTAGTTGAGGTCTGAGAAGGGCCTTGTACAACTTCAGCATGACCTCCTTGCTCAAAGCCCCTGTTAGTAAAGTCCATGATACTGTACATTTTACTAGTTGCTCTGTCAACTTCTGCTGCTACCTTCATTGATTTGTGCACCCCCTTTAAAATTGTACCTCTTATATTATATGTCCATGGTCTTCTCACCAAATGCATCACCTCACGCTTCTCTGCATTGAACTTTATCTGCCACCTATCTGCCCACTCCACCAATCTATCTGGGATGTGTACATTCTGCAAGTGTGTGTGCGTGTGTGAGGGTGTTGATCTTCTGTATATATGTTCGTCCAAGAGAAGATTCTGTAACTGTGTGAGTGCCTCTCCACACACATTTATAAGAGAGATCCTGTGCATGTCTGTGTATTAGTTCTACAAGTGTGATTATATGTGCAGGAAATAAACCAGAAGCATTTAAATGACACCCGGGAATTATAATAGTCAAAAATTGTATCTAGGACCAGCAATGCTTTTTGTTCTGGCTCTGCCCCCCACACACATTCAAAATCTATTCCATATGTTTCATGGTTCATTTACCCAATGAACCTCTGGGCACTCCACTGATTGTTCTTAGCTTCCGGCTCCAGAGATAAAACAGTGGATTATCACATCAGAGCTGGATTTGTCATTCTTTCAGATTTCATTTGTTGATCATATATCACCAGGTAATGCCACTTCTCCGATAATAACGATCTATATTTTGCCCATATAATACGCAATAACACATAATTAGAATGACAGCTCAATGGAGCAGTTTTATCAACTTGAATCATCGAGTACGTTCTGAGACTGCAGCCTTGAATGCACTCTTTGCCAAATCTACATCTTCTGCGAAAATAAATTGATTATCTCTCAGAATTTTCCCAGATTTGCCAATTTTTGCTTGAAGTTCTCAAAACTTCTAAGAAAGAGACAAAGACGGTTGTTCTTCAAAGCAAGACAATATTTAGTCATTTTTCTTTCTAAAAAGTATGTCAAGTTGCATGGCAAGTAGTCCATGAAAGTTTTGTAAAACATTGAGCAATACGTCCTACTTCTCTTTTGCAAGAAAGTGAATTTGGGCACTTAACATGAAAAAAAAGGAGGCCTCAGGAGTTGAAATCATGCACTCACGTAATTTATAGCTTGAATCTAGTTTAACATGTTGAGATTGAACTTTCCTCTCTCCCAGGTGAAATCAGTTTGACAGCCCAGTTTCAAGTTTAGAGCTGATTCTGCAGTGAATAGCATAACATTTGCAGCATCACTCAGAGGTCTAAACCATATATCTTTTGTAGAAAATTAAACCATATCCCACTCGGGAAGTTCTTCAAGAATTTGGGCCAGAAAATGCGAGTTTTAGTCGAGAGAATCTTTGGTTTTACCACAGTTAACCTGAGTTTCTTACAGACATTAAATGTAAAAATATTTTTGTTCAACACCAACCTCTTTCATGAAATGTTGGACTTAAAGACTCCAAGAACAGGTAATTATTTTAGATAATTAGATCCTTTAATTTAGCAGTTAATCCAAAATTTGAATTTGTTTATAGAATGATTTATATTTTAACAATAGCTGCAGTTCAAAATCAGAAACATTTTAATCAAGCATTGTACGTGTAGCTCTTTTGCTTGGCCAATATTTCTCAGACAATACAAACTACATTAATGCTTTGCATGTTTCTCATCCAAATCTATTACAGTTTTAGAGCAACTGATGAAATTTCCAGTTATCAAGCCAAGAGAAAAAAAGAAATGGTTGCTATGTGAACTGAAGTGTTTTGGGAAAACAACATTTTTTTTTGCCCATATGTTGTTCTCGTGACTAGTATAACTCTGACACTATATGACTGGCAAACAACACTGCATTTGTTTCTCTTCAGCCTGCATTTGAAATAACTTTAAACTATTATTCTGAGCGAAGACTTGATGGAATTTTGTTTATTCAGTCAAAGGAGAGAAAGGAATAATGCTGTCTCTGCTTATCAATCAAAAATATTTATTGGATTTAAGCTTATTAAACAAATGTGTTTATTCAAATAAAAACTGAAAACAGTGGAATTGTTAAGTTAGCCAGGCACCATCTGACATGAAAGCTGTAGAGATGATGGTTCATGATGATGGTCTGCTGTCAGACCTGGAGTATTTTCAAGGGTCAAAGCTGTCCATCGCTGGTCTTCCAGTTCAGACAAATGTCAATTGCCTTAGAGCATTATCAATGTTTCTTTCACTCTAGATACTGTCTGTTCTGCTGAATACTTACCAGCATTTTCTGTTTTTGGTTCAGATTACAAGCATTTTCACTATTCAGTCCAATTTATTACCCAGATTTGTCTTAGTTTTATGATGTTAATGGGGAGAGCAATTTGAAGCAAAGCATGAAGCACCACAAAGATTTTATGACTCCTCGCAGTAAAGATCTTTTAACAGAGGAAGTAATGATGTATTGTTTGGCATGGGACTGTAACTATGCACAGCAGTCGGCAAAATAACAAGACAGAATGACCCCAGTTTATATTGTCAGCAATAATGAAGATAATGTTTGTTTTACGATTAAAAATAAATGCAGCTGTTAAATAAACAAGATGATATTCAGTAAAATATTAGGCTGAATAAGACAGTACACAGGTGCCAGTTGCACCCAAAGGGCTGGAGCTATTTTCTGCATTTTGCACATCTGAACAGATGCATGAGCTATTAATCATCTTGATGGAAGATGCCATGTTGAACGAACAGTGCAAGAGTACATCCACAAAACGTACTGCAGCAACTCACCAAAGCTCCTTCAGTAGCACATTTCAAACCTGAGACCTCTGCCATCTGCAATTTCCCCTCCAAGCCATACACCGTGGTGTCTTGGATCTGTATCATCATTCCTTCACTGTCACTGGATCAAAATTCCTGAAACTCCCTCCTTAACAGCATTGTGAGTGTACCTACACCACACAGACTGTAGTAGATCAAGAAGGTGTCTCACTGCCACCTTCTGAAGGATAATTATGGATGTGTTCTGAGGAAGGGTCGCTTGACCTGAAATGTTAACTCTGAATTCTCTTCACAGATGCTGCCAAACCTGCTGACCTTTCCTAGCAATTTCTGTTTTTGTTTCTGATTTCCAGCATCTGTAGTTCTTTTAGTTTTTATAATTATGAATGGGTTTCCTTGCCAATGATAAACATCTCACATCCTGCAAAGATGTGGGATTTCTTGCCAATTATCAGATGGCAATTGACTTCTCATGTGCCTTTCTTCACATTGTTTGGATATTAAACTGTCAGCTTCTAACTTCTAATAGGATTGTACAACGCCTTCACGGGTGGGGTGTAGAGTTTCCTCTGACCTTCATTTTTGCTCCTGGATCAGGAGCACAGATTCCGGCTCCACAACCTGACCTGGAAAGAAGTGTTGTAGATGGTAGCATTTTTGTTCTAGGGTAGGGGGTAGGGCTTTGGGAGCCATGGTACATGAACCAAAAGACTATGTGGAGGCTGATTGTGGAAGACAGGTTGCTGAAATGGGCTCTGTGAACCAGATCTTTGGTAAAAACACCACAACAACAAACAGCCCTTTTAGCCGTCACCCCTTTGTCTCCCCTCAACAACACCACACACGTTCCCTATCAATGCCACCTCATAGCCCTTGCTAAAATCTCATTGCCACACATAGCTCCATGACAGCTTATGCCTCTTCATCCAACCACTATAGTTCTTGTACCCTCCATGGCTGGCACATACTACCCTTTACCCTTGCATCTACCAGGCCAATTCACCTGATATCCATCGTGGGCAAATATCTGGAACCACGCTAAAATAACATAAAATGACATTCTCAAGTATCTATTAAATGATTCATTATTTCCTAAAAGCTGTCATTAATTAAGAATCCATTCATTACATTGAACTTTCTTCAATCCCATACAAAAACGAGCAGTGAAATTCATAGACCTGTTTCAAAGAGTCTATAACAGTGTGGAACTCTCAGCCAAATCATGAAATGGCAGGTACCCCAGTGTGATAATGCTTGTGAAATAAGTCAATCAACACCATTCTAGTAATTATCATGCTGATGATTATGTCAACAGATTGAAATAGCAAAAAAAAATCCACTCAGTATGTTTTTCAACTATTTCAAGGGCAGGAGTTTTAAATGCTTTAGACAATTGCTGTTGACTGTTCCAATGAGGTTTAAAGTTTGACTTCGTTTATTTGCTTTTTACATTAATTCACCTCTACTTTTAATGATTTCAAAGGACACCTTTCCTCTCCCAAAAGTCACCTAACCTCCCTAAAGGATGTCCCAAAACTAAATCCAAAGAAGTATCTGACCTCTCCAAAAGTGTACCCAACCTCTCCAAGGAAGGTGTTCTTAAAAAGTCTAATCTGCACATCTGCACAGCACATTGTCCCACTCCTGGCAGACAAAAATCAGAGATGACTGATGGATTGGCAGTGGCTATATTAGCAGCTGCCTCCCTAAGACAGAAGTACAATTTGATAGTTGTTGCTATCTCTCCACTTACAAAAGTAGCATTTACTACATTCTGGGCCAATCTGTCTCTGGAAAATAATGCTGTAACAATGGAGAGATTTGCCTTCAAAGCAAAAATTCCAGCCTGTCTCTCTGTCTTTCTTTCTGTAAGAAGGACCTGGCATTATAATGTGCGCATTCTTGACAGTCCAAACCCAGTCACTCACATTCATGAGTGAATTGGGTGAAGCACAGATTGATGTAAACAATTTAGATGTGTTTTGGAATTTGAATTCTTGCATAGTTATCATAAATGGATATTGTTGTTAGGGGAGAGATGATTGTGAAGAAGACCTGTCATTGACCATGCTTGGTAAAGAGCAGACATCAGTGCCACACATATAGAAATGGAATGCTAGTTGCAAGCATGAGGGATGGCTTCAACATTGTTTAAACAGTGCCAAGAAGACATTTTAGTCAGACGTAGATTCCTTGATGTCTGATTATGGACTAATAGCAAATTATTCTTTGACCGTCATTAAATAGAAAATCCAGCTGAAGAAATATCTGCATGATGCCAGTCATTACATCAATTCAGCCTCCAGTGATCATACCACACCCCTCAATAACCATGTGGACAGATAAAAGAAACAGGAAGAGTGATTGAACAGGTTGGAGGCATCAACTAGATAGTGTAAACCATTAGTAAGATTAACATTCAGAGGTTAGGGTAATTTTTTTGAATTCCGCGAAGTGGTCAAGCAAGCTCCTGAAGGTCATGGTTATGCATGAAGTAATACCAGTTTAAACTCAACTTGCCCAAAACACTTTAATACTATGATCCCTTCTTATCTATTTAATATAAAAATATTAATTTTCATGAAGAACGCAACATTGATTTTCCATTTAGTATGTGAAGATCATGGAAGTTACTGTTGCATTAAAAGTTATACCTGATTTTCATTGGGTTTGTGTCTCCAGTTTTCTGCGAAATTTATTGGAATTTTCATTGCATTTCCTTAGAAGTAGACTGCTTGAGAATCAGGCCAGTTGCTTTATCCTGGATAGTGTCAAGCTTCTTGAGTGTTGTTGGAGTTGCACTCATTCAGGCAAGTGGGGAGTATTCCAACACATTCCTGACTTGTGCCTTGTAGATGGTGAACTAAAGTCAAAAGATGAATTATTCACTGCAAGATTCTTAGCCGCTAACCTTTCTTGTAGTCACAATATTTATATGGATACTCCAGTTCAGTTTCTGAATAACAATAACCACAGGATGTTAATTGTGGGAAATTGAGTAATGCACCATTGAATGTCAAGAGACAATCTCTTGGAGGTGGTAATTGCCTGGAATATGTGTGGTACTAATGTCACTTACCACTTAACAGTCCAAACCTGGATATTGTCCAGAGCTTGCTGCATTTGAATATTTATTGCTTCAGTGGCAAATGGTGTTGTACATTATTCAATCATCAATGAACATCTCCATTTTTGACCGTATGATGCAGAGAAGGTCATTGACAAAGCAGCTGAAAATGGTTGGGCCAAGGACACTCCTTGAGGGACTGTCCTGCAGAGATGTCCTGGAGCTGAAATGACTGACCTCCAACAATCACAACTATCTTCCTTTGTGCCAGATATGATTTCAACAACCTGATTCCCATTGATTCCAGTTTTGCTAGGTCCTCTTGATGCCACACTATCAAATGTGACCTTGATATCACTCTCACCTCCTCTCTGGAATTCAGCTCTTTGGCCTACATTTGAACCAACATTTGGAATGAGTGGCTCAGGTGGAAACTGAACTGATTTAGACATAAAATTAAACCATAGTTCCATTATTATAACAAGAATAGGGTTAGATTCAAGAGGAAGCTACCAGGAAGGGAAGAATAAAATGTTTAAGAGTGATGTGAGATATCAAAGGATGACCTGATTCAGGTATTCAAGATGCTGAAGCTCATAATAAAGTATGTTGCGATAAATCATTTCTAATCATTGACAGGACGTATCAAATTTAAAATGCTCTCAAAGAGAATTGAAGGCAACGTTTTGAAAATGTCTTTACATACAAAGTACTTAGACTTTGGCATTCTCTGTCGCAAGCCACTGTCAAAAAAATGCTTTTCCTTTTAAAAAGAAAGTTGCTTAGATAAAGCAATGCTCAAGAGTACAGGAAACCATTCTCAGAATTGGATTACACTAGATGACTCATAAAGAATAACACTGGTACATTTTAAGACTGGCAATGTTGTGTAATGTTTTGTGTCTTCAATGGGCTCTCTTTGAGGTTATATTAATTTATTCCTTAAATTTGATTGTATTTTAAATAAATTCATCACTGCTTTATTTTGATTGTCTTACTTCCTTTTTATTAACTTAGTTTCTCAACTCTTAATTTCAGTAGATTCCTTTCACCCTGTTTGATGCATCTGTATATTGAAATATTGTATGTTCCAACTTTGAATGAATGATTATTATCATCCCTGTAGTTTTTGATTTGCACTGTTGTTTTTGTTTAAATTGTATCATCAAAAAGTCAGAGAAGAATCAATTAATGTTTTCCAATGGGCATGTCATTCCGTGGTTCGCCTGCTCACTAGATTACACTCTGATAGGCAGGAACATGCTCTGTCTCCAGAACTAAAGTGCATTGTCTAACCTGAGATGTCATCTCTTATACATTGATAAAACCTTTAATTATCTAGGGACAAAGCCTGGAAAGTGATCTAGATTTTGCATTTTAATCAGCAGTCTACTTCCAAACTGATTAAAGGATTCAACAAGGGCAGCTAGTTTTAAAGTTGTTAACTTTTTGCTTATAAATACTGTGTCATTTACCTCTGTATCATACCATGTCTGAGGAAGGAGCTGAGCTCCAAAAGCTTGCAATTCTGACAAAGCTGTTGGACTAAAACCTGGTGTTGTTTGATTTTTGACCTCATCCACCCCAGTCCAACTCTAGCATCTCCACATCAGACTGTCTAATATGTGGGATATACCAGAGAGGCAGTTAGCAAAGGGAAATGGAGCTACTAAGCATCTTAGAGGAATTATCTCTGTTTGTATTAGCAAATGTGTCTAACAAATGGTCCTGTAAGTTTACAGCATTTTCCATGTTGTCAAGGCTTCAAGCAACATTGACAGCTCTCTGTCCATCTTCACAAAGTTGGAGCTAGAGAGTTTGGATTCTGAAGGTCAGATGCTGAGATGGAACATGACAGATTCCCAATGCCTCCTTTCTACCTGCAATTATTGTCAAACTAATAACCAAGAAACAAAACAATGACAATTCATCCAACTCCGATTTTCTACTTTGGAGGACACCATCATAAGATATAGGGGAGCTATGGAGGGTTAGGGAGAACTAGTAGTGGAGCTTCACATAAGGCTACAAATGACCACAGATTTAGAAGCTGCGATGATCTTTCCTTAGTAGATCCCTTTGGAAATCTCCAATTAGATATTTCATTTGTATAAACAAGGGGTGGGAGGAGGGAGGGGAAGGTATGCACAAAATGTAAGATAGTGAGAAATACAGAGGAACAAAGAAAATATTCATAGACAGATAGTTAAAGGTGATTAAGAAGAGATACAGGATACACTTTATTAGCTGAGCCACAGAAAACAGGTAAGTTATGGGGGAGTTATGTAGAATGCTACTTAGGCCACAGTTAAAGGACTGCAAACAGTTCTCATTACCACATCACAGGAAGTATATGGTCACACTAGAAGATTTAAGAACTTGCTTCCAGGAATGGTGAGTTTCAGCTATGGTGAAAATAATAAAGGTTGGGCTTGTTTTCTTTTGAGTAGAGAGGGTTTGGGGGATTTATTTGAGGATAGGAAGAACCTATTTCTTTTAGCAATAACTTGGGGGCACAGATATAAACTAATTATCAGAGGATTAAATAAAAGTGAAGAAGTAAGACTCATATGGTACTCAGTGCCTGCAAGGTTAGTAGAGGCAAAAAATAACACTCCTAACATTTAAAAAAGCATTTTCACTTTAAATGTTGTAACCTAAATACACTATGGACAAGAGCTGGTAAGTGTTACTGAACTGGCTCCTCTTTTTCAATTTCCACAGACATAAAGATCTGAATGGCCTCCCTCTCTACTTCAAACTTGTTTGTAGTTTAAATAGGATTTGTGCAAGCTGAACAAATACTGTTTTTAAAAAAAATGTAGGTACCAATTGTAAAAGGAGGAGGACTGCAATAAAATGTGATTTTGTTACTGTAACATGGGAGGCATTCATGTTGTACCAAATGTGGCAGTGGATAAAGCTCCCATTATTCTGAAATGTCTGTGTTACACTGCCATTAAAAAAAAGTCTCCATGTCTTGTCATTATCAAATGCCATGACTATATCAAAAGATACTATTACTGTAATCTTCCAGACTGTCTACTGTGAGATTTTTTGGTTTTTTCCTTAGCATTTTTCTTTTGCTGCTTTTAAAATAAAAACAGTTGGACCTCTGATATTTTTATTTTAGACACATGCTCTCTGGGCATTTCAAACCTTTTTTTTTCCTTGATCTTTGGTTTGCATTGGTCCCATTCCCAGGAATGTAGGCAGCAGCAGGAGTGGTCCGATTCCCAGGAATATCGGCAGCAGCAGGAGTGGTCCCCTTCTTGGGGGTCGGCAGCAGCAGGAGTGATCCCCTTCCCAGAGTATTGGTAGTAGCGGGTTTCTTTGTTGAAGTAGCAGTCCAAGGAGCCGGCAGTGGCAGCAACATAAGCCAGAATGAGGCATAGGGGCCCAGCGTTGAGCTTGAGCCCAGTTTGGGAGCCAGCAGCTGCATGGTCGAGATCGGCCCAGCACAGACTCATGGTGGCAACAATGTTGGCAGAGGCAATATGGCACCAAAGAGTGGTGACACAGTGGTTCCAGTGACGGTGGTGCGGCACCAGGGCATGGCTAGGCCCAGGTATCTGATGGCAGAGTTGGTGACATTCCTGTTGCAGTGTCATGCAGGGTACTCTGGGAACTTGAGTGATCTCAGACTGAGGGATGGGCTTACTGGAGGCGAGGATGAATGTTGAATGAGGGGGAGTGATCTTGTTGTTTCCTTTTTTTGTATTTCCGATTCTGTTTTTAATCCTGTCTTTTGCATACTACATCGATGCCAGAAAGTGGCAATTTTGCACACTTTTCAATGTACTCCTGTATTTGTGTACTTGATTACACATGACAATAAATCTAAATCCAAATCAAACTCAAATGTATTTGAGAGCAGGATGGAATTGAAAGCTCTTCCCTAAACTCTGTTACAATATCTGCTCAAACACTTTCTCACTAATGTTTCAGACATTGAATAGCAGTAACAAGTATGAGAATGGCAATGAGGAATTTTGTTAACGCCGTGCAATGTCTTATGACAAACCAAAGGTTCTTTGCTTGGTGCAGTAGCAACAATGTGACTGGAATATATTGCTCAATGGGTCTGCTTTGCATTAGAGAAACTGGATGGATTCAGAATAATATTTTCTGCTTTATTCATCCTCACAACAACAGAATCATTTTGATTTTGCATGTGACTGCTTTAAGCAGGTTAGCAGGCAGACATTTGAAATACTAGGGGTTAGAACAGTGGCACCAATTGTGGTTTGGGAACTCCTGAGATCTGTGTGAGTTTTGTAGTGGCTGTATAACTGAGCCATGAAATAGCATAGAATGGAAACTAGGCATTTGATAAGCCACTCGGCCCTTCATACCAATTGATGATCTATTTGCATATGACAAATACTTAGGTCTCTTGTGAAATGCTTGTTTTTTTCTGTAATGTTCAGACATGGGGAGCTGCAAAAAATCCTCAAGAAAATTAAACTATTCATCATTGTGATGCAATTTTGTCCCAACCATAGTACTAACACAAAACTGCTCAAAACAATGTAAACCTATTTGTCTGGTTTTCAGCTGTGGCCCAGTGATAGCACTATCGCCTCTGAGTCAGAAAGCTGTGGGTTCAAGTTCCATTTCAGAGATGTAAGCACCAAATTGAAGCTATGCCCTGATGCAGTACTGAGGGTGTGCTGCACTGCCAGAGGTGCTTTAATGTGCATGAGACATTTAGAGGGAAGCCCTGCCTGCATGCAAGCCATTGAGCATAAAACACTTCATGACAGGAGTGTTTTCCTGATGTAATGGCCAATATTAATTCTTAATACTAAAACAAATTGGCATTTCAAAATGCTTTGAGATGTTGTGAAAGGAATTATATATATGCAGGTTCTGCCTTTCAATGCCTGTTGCTCAATTGATTTACAAAAAAACTGCAAAAATGCAAAATTTCACCTAAACTTTAGAAGGAACAAACAGCAAATTTTATCATGTGATAATTTTTCAAAAGGAATTCTTCACTAACAGCAGATACTTTTAAGTAATTGAGGCATATTCCACATTCAAGTTATGAGCATTATATTGCTCTTATTGTTTTCAGGAGGTTGCAGCAATGACATGGTTAACCATAGCTTTGAAGCACAATGTAAACACATGGATTGTAATGTGGGTGAGGTTTTACAGTTCCGTTTGGCAGCAGAAAAGTACATAGCTGTAAGACTAATGTGATTGCAGGTCTGCTAAAGAAATAAGGCAAATTCAAACAGCTAGAATATAGTTTAGAAAAGGTGATACTATTATTTAAAGTTCAGCACTTACTCTGGTTCTCTTTTTTCAGACCTGAAAATCTGCTTACCTAAGATGGTCGCGACTTCATTTCCCATTATACATCTGCTATTAATGCTGCTACACTGTCTAGATCTTACAAGTGCTCAGGTGAATCCAGGTAAGGTATCAACTAGCAATATGATTGATGTAATGTTTCTGAAAATAACATCATAGAATTAGATACGTGTACATGGTTTCACAATTTGTTAATTTGAAAATAACTTTGCAAACAAACAAACCGTCTTTTTCTCTCCCCAAATATTTTAACTCCCCAAAATCTGATATGCTACATTATACATGGAATACTTAAAATATATCTTTTAGTCATTGAATTATATAGCATGGAAACAGACCTTTCAGTTTGACTCATCCATGCTGATCAGGTTTCCCAAACTAAACTAGTCCCATTTGCCTACATTTGGCTATGTCCCTTTGAACCCTCATCTAAATCACTAATATATATTGTGCATAGCTCAGAACCAAGCACTGATCCCTGCAGTACTGCGGTAGTCACCTCCTGCTACTCAGAAAAAGGATCAGTTTATTCCTAATCTTTGTTTCCAGTCTGCCAACCAATTTTCTATCCATGTTTTTACACTACCCCCAAACCTATTTGCTTTAATTTTAAATGCTAATTTCTTATGAGCGACCTAATTGAAAGCCTTCTGACAGCCCAGGTAAACCACATTCACTTGCTCCCCCTTATTCACTTCATTAGTTGCATCCTCAAAAAATTCCAGTAGATTTGTCATACGTGATTTCCCTTTCATAAAGCTATGCTGACTGATCCTGTCCGATCCTGTCACTATTTTCCAAGTGCTCTGCTACTGAATCCTTTATCACAGACTCTAGTATTTTCCCACTATGGATATCAGGCTAACCAGTCTATAATTCCCTGTTTTACCTTGACCTCCTTTTTTAAATAATGGGGTTACATTAGCTATCTACCAATCAATAGGAAGTGTTCCACTGTCTAGAGATTATGAATGATGACCACCAACTTATTCAATATTTCTAGGGCCACTTTATTAAATGCTTCAGGATATCAATTTATTGACCTTTAATCCCACCTAATTCCATAACATTATATCCCTACTAATACTGACTTCCTTCAGTTCATCCCTCTCATTAGACCATGTCCCCAATATCTTAGGACATTGTTTGTGTCCTCCATTGCAAAAACAGATGCAAGTGTGTATTTAATTGAACATTTCCTCCTCTAAATCAATCCTTTTGTTATTTGTTGAAATCTGAACTGCTCCCAATCCTCAGGCCTGCTGCTTTTTTTTTGATCAGTTTGTATGACCCTGCCTTGGATCTATTGCTATCACTAAATTCCCTTGTTGGCTAGGTTTGGGTCACCTTTTCTATTTTATTTTTGTGTCAGGCAGGAATGACCAGTTCTTGCAATTCATCCACGTGATTGTTAAATGTTTGCAATTATGTTTCCACTGTCAGCCCTCTAAGTAATATTCCAGTTTATCATATCCAGGCACCTGATAGTCAGCTCTCATTGTAGCTTCCTTTACTTAGATTCAAGATTCTCATCTCAGAATCAACTACATCACATTCTATCTTGAATTGGCTGCCCTCTTCTCCATGTATTTCCTCGATTTATTGATCCAGAAAAGCATCCATTACACACTCAAGGAATTCATTCCGTGTGGTATTGTTTCTAATTTGATTTGTCCAATCTATACAGAGATTAAAGTCATCAATAATTACAACTGCACTTTTATTGCTTGTATCTCTAACTTTCTGTTTAATGCCTTTTCCAACGTTAACAGTACAGTTTGGGGTTCAAATGTATACCCCCACTATTGTTTAAAAGGTAAAATCTTGAATTAACATTATAGCTTCCTTTTATTTCATGCTACTCGAGCAGAAATAGTTCCTTTGTGACCTGGTTCTACACCATGGACAAGTCAGGTTTACAACTACTCCACACTGTTGAATCTTTACGGATGCTATTAAAATTATACCTTTTTTGATTTCCTAGGGTGAAGCAGTATCACAGGAAGAATCGCCACTGAAATTCTGATTGATTAGTGCCCCATTTTTACTTAGTACAGAGGAACCTCGATTATCCGAATATCAGTTATCCAAATATTAGATTATCCAAAGGGGCTCTCAAGGTCCTGATAGAAACGCTGTGTCAAAGAGCTGCTTCAACCCTGATCACATCTTTTGTTTGCAAGTGCAATGATTAAAAAGGAACTCGGCCCACTGAAATGCTGCCAAGAACAGTCCTGGACAGTCCAGGAACCATCTCCAAATGACTGACATCCCATCCTCTCTCTTGTCCTACACACACTCCTTGGAGTTCTACATTGGGGTGAACCCCAAACCCCCCCCCCCCTTCCCCAGATAATCTCTCCAACATTGTCCTGTACAGGGCAAAGGTGGAATGTATCAGAAGGTTGCAGTAAAAGGTTGCGCGTGCGTTATTTGGAGACTTACCCCACAAAAGGCAGCAGCAATCTTACTGTTGGTGTACAGTCTGGCTGCCAGGGGTGGTCAGCCGTGGGAGGCGGGGGCACGGATGGGGGAGTGCGGGTTTGAGGAGCTGGCGGGGGGCGGGGACGGCATTGAGGTGATGGACGATGTTGGGGTGGAAAGTGTTGGGGCACTGGTGAGGGTGGTCGGGGTTGGAGTGGGCAGGGAGTGGGGGCAGAGTTGGGGGTGGGTAAACAAGGTTTGAGGGGCGGGGTTGAGGGGCAGGGGTGGGGCAGACGGGGTTGGAGTGGGCAAGGGATGGGATGGAGTTGTGTGTTTGGGGGTTGGGAGATGGGGTTTGGGGGGCGGGGTTGGGGACGGGCAGGGGGCAGGAGCTCACATGTGGTGTGCAGCTGCCTAGTCTCCTGGATGGGGAGCAGACTTATCAGAAAACTCCGAGTCCCAGAGGAAATCAATTAACCGAATAATCAATTATCTGAACGAAATAGTGCCCGCCCACCTCTTTTGGATAATCTTTTTTAGATTGTTGCACAAAGTCAAGATTTACTCCAGTTGACAGAGATTGATTGTTATTGTTATGGACCAGACTAGACCCCCTCAAAATATTTTTAAGAAGGTAGCCTAGACCCTAACCTTTCTTTGTTTTAAAGACAAATGTAAAGTGCTGTGTTCTAGATACAATTAAATTGGGTCAAACTACTTGACATTAAGCAAAGCACAATTTATTCAAACATGATAGTTAAAATACAACAAAAGGAAGAAGAACTTAGAATGACAACTCTTCAGGAAAAAAATAACAGAATAATAGATACAGTAACTATTACTAACTTTTCCAATATAATAACATCTCATAAACAAACCCCTTGGCAAAAAGGCAACTTCAGAAACAGTCTCATGTATAATCCAACAGCAAAGAGAGAGAAAGTATATCAAGCAAAAACTCAGAGAGAGTAGTAGCTTCCAATCCCATTGAGACTCAAATAATAAATGATGCTGAATCTCAAGGCTAAAAACTAGGAATCCTGGTCTGTGAGAGCTGGCCACACCTAGCCATACTGCTTCTATTTTTCCAATTTAAAAAAAAACCAAGGCCTCCTAAGCTGTTTACTTTATGGGCTTTTAATAGCCAGCTCTGTACCTCTGCCTTAAAACCTCTCTTTAAAGAAACCAGGACAAAATAAACTACTTAAAACCAAAGCATCATTACACTTCCTCCCCTTGAAAAAAAATGAACCATCAATACATAGAAAGGTAGCTTAATTTTTAAAAACACTGTTGGTACACTACAATGCATATACATTACCTTGACTCTAAGCATGTAAACCTTCACTCCTTCAGGCTATTTCAGTCAGGTTTTTTTTTCTGTTACCAAATGCCTCCATCTTTCTTCATCAAAATCTTAACCACACTTCAGCAATTACATTCTCTCATCCTGCCATGTGTATATCTTCAAATTGAATGGCTACAATAATAAGCTCCATCTAAACAATCTGGAAATTTTTACCTTAAATTTCTCCAAAGATTTTAACGGGATTATGATCACTATATACAATTGTCTCAGACACCTGACTGGCAATGTAAATGGTGGAATGTTGTAATGCCAACACCAAGTTCAAGGTTTCCTTCTCAATCATGGAATATTTCTATTGATGATCATTCAATTTTCTGGAAAAATACCCATTAGGTCTTTCTGTCTTCACATTGTCTTCTTGTAAGAATACAGCATCAAGACCCACATCACTCACATCGATAGCCACCTTGAATGGCTTTGTGTGATTAGATGTGGCTAACACTGGAGCAGTGGTTAACACAGTTTTTGGGCTGTCAAATGCCTTGTCCACTAAAACTTTCTGCACTTTTTCAATGCGTCAGCCAGTGGAGCAATCTCATTGTGAAAATTCAGTATGAACTTCTGATAAAAACCACTCAAGCCCAGGAATCGTGGTACTGTTCCTTCCATTGATGGTGTGGGAAACTCCTCCGATAACCTTTGTTTTCAAATCACGTAGGGCCATTTGTCCATGTCCAATGACATGGCCCAGGAATATGACTTGGGCTTTTGCAAATTCACTTGTAGCCAGGTTTATCACCAAGCCACCTCCAAAAGTCAATTGAACAATTCCAACAAATGTTCCTTCCAAGTGTGACTAAAAATTGTTCGTGTATACCACACAACTGAGTAATCCAGGGATGACTTTGTTGGTTAGTCTTTTTGAAATTTGCCTGGTGCATTTGTCATACCAAACAGCATGATGTTAATTTGATACAGTCCATTCAGTGTCATGGAAGCCAAAATTGTCTTTGCTGTTTCAGATGAAGGTACCTGCCAGTACTGTCTGAGTAAATCCAACCTAGAAATATAAGTTGCTGTCCCCCCTTTTCAATATAGTCTTCCAAATGCAGAATAGAATAGAATAGAATGCAGACTTTGTGATAGTCCACACATAATCATTGGGTGCCATTTGGTTTTAGCATTATTACCACATGGGTGAGTTCCAGTAGCTACAATTTACTTTAATTATGTTGTCTTTGAGTGTGCATTCAATCTCTTTTTTTAAACTGTGCTAACTTTAGAGGATTAAACATTTAAGGATGTTGCTTAACTGGAACAGCATTTCCTATATCTGTATCTTGCATAATAAGAATAGTACAGGTAGACAACCCTTTATCTGAAATCCCAAAATCTGAAAAGCTCCAAAATCCAAAAGTTTTTTTTTGTGATTTTTTTTTCTCAATTACAAGGTTGTTTGGTGTCCAAACAGTCAACCCAACTCGACACCCACTCGATGCGTGTCACTCAGATGCAATGTGGGGAGATATGGCCCAGCCCTGGCAGGCCTCAATTCTGTTTCAGGGCTTGTTTTACTCACAGTGAGTCTGCTCTTTGGTAAGATATTTAAACATTTCACATCAAACTGTCACTAATCCTGAAATTCAAAAAATTCTGAATTCCGAAAACCAGTTGGTCCCAAGCATTTCAGATAAAGGATTGTGCACCTGTACTTCCCAGCTTATTCCCATACATTTCCCCATGTGATTGTAATAACTCTTTCAGGTCATTTTGATTTTCCTTTAGAAGGTAAGTCAAATATCTATCCTTTTTTTTAGAACTGCCTCATTGTCCAATTTAATTTGAGGAATGTCCATATCAGAATCATCTGAATTTGGTTCTTCACTCTGTGTTGTAACCAGTAATGCATTCCCTTTTTGCTTATCAAAATAACCTTTGAACATATTCTCAAGACACACTCTGTGAGACTTCTTTCTATCTGGCATTCCCTTCAAATACTTCACCTCACTTTCCTTTCAATTTGTTATGGCCCACTAAACCTTGCTGGTAAAGGTCCACCTACCTTTGGAAGTAACAGTAACACTTTATCTCCACTAGCAAAATTGAAAATTTTTGATTTCTTGTCTGCTTCCTGTTTCATTATATGCTGAACTACTTTTAATTGCTGTCTAGCCAACTCAGCTTTCCCTAACATTTCACGCATAGTCCAAATGTTTGATCTCTGAACTCTGACTCACCAATTTCTCCTTAATTAATTTCTGTGGGTCCTCTCACCTCATGCCCAAAAATTTATTCAAATGGACTGAATTTAGTAGATTCATTTGGTGCATCCCTAATTTCAAAGTGTATAAATGAAATTCCTTTATCCCAATCTTCTGGATAGTCTTGACTGTAGGTCCTCAACATGGTCTTTAAAGTTTGATGCCACCATTTTAATGTAACTTGTGATTCTGGAAGGTATGCAGTGGATTTGAATTGTTTTATTCCTAAGCTAGCCATAATTTTAAAAAATAATTTTAATGTAAAATTTGACCCTTGATATGATTTTATCTCTATGGGTAGTCCGTACCTAGTAAAAAAAATTTGAGTGACTCCTTTTAGCTGTGATACTCCCAAATGGCATGGCCTCTGGAAATTTCCTCATAGAATCCCTTCAATGTGGAAACAGGTCCTTTGGCCCAACAAGTCCACACTGACCCTCTGAAGAATAACCCACCCAGACCCATTCCCCTACATTTACCCTGACTAATACAACTATCCTACACATGGGCAATTCAGCATAGCCAATTCACCTAACATGCATACCTTTGGATTGTGGGAGGAAACCAGAGCACCTGGAGGAAACCCTCACAGGGAGAATGTGCAAACTCCTCACTTGTAATCGCCCAAGATTGGTATCGATCCTAGGTCCCTGGCACTGTGAGGCAGCAGTGCAAACCACTGAGCCACTGTGCCACCAATATTGTAGACACATCCATTATGGTCAGCCAATATGATTCCCACTTTTAGTCCTATGCAATCAATTAAGACCCTTGTAAAAGATCTCACAAATGCGGAAATGGATATTTTGGGTGCTGGTTTTATCGCTGCCTAAGGTTTCTCAAATACCTGAGGAGTCTGGAAGAAGAGTTACACGAAACATTGACTTCTCCACCTCCTGAAGCAGCCTGGCTTGCTGTGTTCTTCCAGTGTCCTGTTTGTCTACCTTGGAATCCAGTATCTGCAGTTTTTTTGTCTCTAACGTACGATATGTCCAGCAAAACTCAACCACATCCTTATGCAGTCCAGGCCAATGAAAATGGTTTCGTATTTTGGCTAAATTATCCTTCTTCCAAATGACCACCTACTCCTAATTCATCCACAACATCTCCTTTCTATAACCCACGGGTAATACAATTTCATGAACTTCTGCCCATTTCGCATATGCCTGAATATGCGATGGTCTCCATTTCCTCCTCAAGACCTTTTAAGGTCTGGAAAGTTTTTACCTTCTGGATACACTCAGATTCTCTTCTGTGTACGCTTTTTTGATACAACTGCTTCAGTTTTTTTTAATCTTTCTCTTGTAATTCAGTTAATTTCTTTGAACTAAAAATATTCACTTTGTCTTCCACCTGTTCTTATTTTTGCTCAACCATTTGATCAAACATAGTCTCTCACAACTGAACCTCAATTTCCCGATCTTTACTCTTTTGTTTCTCCTCCTGCTTCAACCTGTGGTTTTGTGACCTTGTTACCACACAGTCAGGAAAAATATCAGGATAAACTTCTTATAGTACCTCAGTTGCCTGATTTTCCACTGGCTTTTCAACCACAGCAGGCATCACTCCCACCTGCGATCCAGTTATATCATTACCAAGGATAAATTGTATTGCTGGAACCAAGAGTTTGTCCAGTGTTCCAACCATCACTTCTCCACTTTTCACTGGACACTCCAACCTAACCTGACATAATGGAGCATTCTCGTCTCACCATGAATTCCACATATTAACACTTTTTCTGGCAACAGTCCATCTAAATTATATATTTCTTCATCTCTCATCATCGAAGATTGACATGCTGTGATATCTCTTAAAATTTTAATTTCATGTATGAAATTTAATGGCATGCATGCGTGAACCTTGCCCTCGTAAGTAAATTCTTTAATGAGAACTGGCACTTTCCTCTGAACCAATCCCGATCAGGTTCTATGTTCAGTTGCAGCTTTTTAGCATCTCCTGTGCTTTCCTTTACTACTTCAACAAAACTCGCTTATCATTTTTTCCCATATCCGTCTTCCCAGTGCTTTTTCTAAACCACCAACACCGCGACTTCATGTGGCCTACTTCATTGCAGTGAAAACACCTGACCTTTTTTACTTCTGTTACACACTCATAGGTTTCCTTTTTACCTTGTGGTAAACTATATTTACTATCTTCAATGAGGTTTCATTTTCCCTTGCCACCTGAGGATTTCTCTTTACCCCAATTTCTATCTCTCACAATTTAAAATAGATGTCAAAACCCAACTTCTGATTATTGAACCAACTCATAACCATCAGCCCTTTCTGCTGTTAATCTTGCAGCTTAACTTTCTGCTCTTCCACATGAGTTCTCATTACCTCAGAGATGAATTTTGAAATCTTCCAAAATCATTGTTTAAGACCCCTAAAGTCTCATAAACAGCCTTATGAATCTTCAACTCGCCAGGTTGCCATTTCTGCCTTAAAACCTCTCTTAAAAGAAACCAGGATTCAATACACCTCTTAGAGCCACACAATCATCGTGTTATGGTGATAATTGTCTTTACATATGTACCATTCAAAGACTAAGGTGGTTCAGTAGGTGTGAAAGACAGTCTAGTGGCAATCCACACCACAGACTAATGATCCAGATGTGCAGGCTGATAGTTTGGGACATGGTTTCAAATTCCACTGGCGAAATTTAAGTTCAATGAATCAATCTGAAATTGAAAGCTAGTTTCATCAATTGGTGACCATGACTGTCCTCCATAGTCAGGAAAACCTATCTGGTTCACTCATGACTTTAGATTAGATATGCTTATCAACATTTATTTACCCATTCAAACTTGCATATGATTCCAGCCCCAGACCAGTTTGATTGGCTCTTAACTGCCCTCTGAAAAAGCCTAGCAAGCAAGCCTCACAGTTCGAGAGCTTTGACAGCAGCATCCACATCCCATGAAGTAATACATTTAAAATTGGCTAAATTTAACTAGACGAACAAAATATAAAGTAAAGGGATGTAACAGCAATAATGGTTTGTTTTTTTTTCTCTTTTTGGGTACAAGCACAACCATTCATTTTCAACATTTACTGTTTATGTTTAGAATCATATATAAACTATTTCATAAAACATCATTTAATTTTTCACAACTTTAATATATTTTCCTCTTAATCAACGGTAAGAAATATATAGGATATGTAACTAGAATAAATGTGAACTGCACACCCCACCCTCTTCAAGATGTTCCTTGAAAGAAGGGTATGTGGGTCCAACTTCACACAATGCGAGGCAAATTTGGGATTAATTTAGGATGTGCCTTGTTGCAAAAATAATGATCAGCATATTAACAGAGGCCAAAATTGTAGCTTTTAATAAGTTGAATGCAATGCTTGAGGAAGCTAGAGGGCTCTTCCAGATCAATGCCACAAGAGGGATATGAATAATCCAACTCTCCATGAATGAAATTTGCAGGAAATTCCCTAAGAATTGGCCAATTCCCTAAGAATTGGCCAATGGGCTGGTTCAGCATTGAAATCTTTTGTTTAATCAGTTGCTGCACCTTTATACTTAGAATGTTTAATGTATTTTTAACATGAGCAGTTTTCCATTTAACTTAGTAGAGCAAGATTAATTGTGAATGCTTATGGTATCACTTTGTCATCATAATGTTAAGCAGTGACAATGTGGTTCCTTCTTCCATTGGTATTTCTCCATGTAGATGCGAGAGACTGAGCTTCAAAGTGTATGAAACAGAAGCATATCCAACAGCTAAAATTCTGCTCCACTTGCCAAATTTTGGCCCTTCTGATTACCTGCTATTTTCATCACTCCATAGCTGTGGAATTTTTCACAGTGGTGTTTTGATACTTGAGATTCTTGTTAAACCGCAGTCTGGGTAACTCAGACCAGACACATACCTTCCGAGCATGTACCTCTGATGCTGCAAACATTCCAGGTCATAATCTTATGCAGAGGCAGTTGAATCAAAACCGATCACCAAAACAGCAAGTGCATATCATTGCCATTAGTGATGATCGAGTGCTCAAAGATTGATCCTGTTTGAAACAAATTACTCACTTTTGATAGCTTCTCTTAGTCACACTCTCTTTATATGTGAAGTTAAACAATAAATATCAGTGGACTACTTAATCTACTGAGAGGAGACATTAAACAACTCTCAGTGACACATCCCAGTCTCTCTCAATGAACTTTCAAGGAACCACTCTATTGTCACACCCTAAAAATGTGAGAACAAATGGTCTGGTGGTTATTGCTCATTTATAATTATTGGTGGCATGTCAGTCATCACCTGGAGATGTCGAGGAATGAAGCCTGCATCAATTAACAATCTGACTCTCCCTTCCTCCATATAAAAAGGTAGAACTCACCCCCATTTGTTAAACAGTTTAACTAAGATTAAATACTATGAGCAGACAAGACATTCTGGAGCCAAACATGTGCCCTGTAATTGTGGCCCAGTATCTGGGTACACCAGTGCATTAACCTGGAAAGTTACAATTTCTGAAATTATATCAACCTATTTCTGAAGACAGGTTGGGGAGGCACTGATTTTTAATAATAACATAGGTCCAAAATAGGATAGTTTTATGCTAATTCTAATACAAAATCAAAATGCTGGAAATCTGAATACAGAAAATTAATGAAATACTTAGCAGGTTAGGCAGCATCTGTGAGGAAAGATAGAGAGAGAGAGATGGAGTTAATGAGTTAAGTTTCATCATTGCCCAAGGAAAACCTGATGCTGGAACCAAAAATGGGAGCCAACCCCTGCCAGCGGGCACTAGGATGCTGGAATGGCATTTTGCTACCAAAGACAATTGAGGACAGTGTCCCACATCCCAGAGATGACAGCCCAAGCAGAGAGAAGCTGGTTAATGAAGTTGGTGCCTAACCAATGGAGACAGCCATATTGATCCAGGTGGGCTCATCCAGTGGCTTTCAAGGTGGAGAGCCCTACCACCTTGTTAGCCAGACGTTACCTTATGGTCTGTCCATTTGATGGAAGCTCCTCTCAATGCTGGTACAATGCCCATTGCAGCAAGAGGTGGTGTCTAGTTGCACCACGTCCATTTTGCTAATGGTAACATGCCTTTGCAGTGGAAAGTGTTGGTCTCCCCTGCCAAATTACCAGCCCTCCCATTTCCGAGCCCACATCTAGAGATTTTCAAATGAATGACCTTCCATCAGAACTGGAAAATGTTAGAGATGTGACGGTCAAAAACAGTGGAGGCTGAGGAAAAAGGAGAGTGGGTACATGAATGAAAGTCAGAGTTTGTGATAGGCTATAAGGGAGAAGAGCAACTTTGATAATGATTCTGCTGCAACTCACACTATCTCTTGACACACCTTTTCTTCCTTTTCTTGTGCCATTATGGTTTGCTTTGCACTATCATGCCTTTTGCCAGCTAACCTTTCCTGCTTCCAGCATTATCACCTTTTGCTCATTCCTCCACTTCCTTCTTTCCCTGTCTACATCCATGGTATAACCATGTTACAACTTAGGCTTGTTCCAATCCTGATGAAAGGGCAGAAAGCTGAAATCTTCATTTTGTTTCTCTTTCCACAAATTATCATATGAGTATTTCCAGAATTTTTTTATTTCAATGTTTAATAATTCTACTTAACCTGATAATTCAAATCAAAAATTATTGTTTACCTGAATAATTAATGGCTTGCTACCAAATCCAGGGAACATTCAACTTTGATAATTGCAGGTTTCTAAGAATTCAACTGTCCTGACATACATTTCCCATGGCAACACCTCAACCAATCAGAATGGACTTGTTTTTTTTAAATTTAAGCTAAAACACAAAGTTTTCCCTGGTGCATTCTCCATGCTAATGTCTTATTCAATTAGAGCCTACCAATGAGCATCCTTCTCTCACATAGTACAAATTGTTGTTCTCTTTGAGAATTGGTGATCTTGCATCTATCCTGAAAAGTGTAAGACAAAAGCTTTGACAGCAAGTCTCGGTTTTAAGCACTGCAACCTTTCTGGGCCCCTAATTCTGGTGCAAAAACAGAATTCTCATTTTTCATGAAATGAAATAATTCAAATGAAAAATCATTATTTACCTGAATAATTAATGGCTTGCTACCAAATCCAGGGAGCATTCAACTTTAGGGTGGCACGGTGGCACAGTGGTTAGCACTGCAACCTCACAGCGCCAGAGACCTGGGTTCAATTCCCGCCTCAGGCGACTTTCTGTGTGAAGTTTGCACATTCTTTCGTGGTTTGTGTGGGTTTCCTCCTGGTGCTCCGGTTTCCTCCCACCATTCAAAAATGTGCAGGTTAGATGAATTGGCCATGCTAAATTGCCCGTAGTGTTAGGTGAAGGGGTAAATGTAGGGGAATGGGTCTGGGTGGGTTGTGGGTCAGTGTGGACTTGTTGGGCTGAAGGGCCTGTTTCCACACTGTAAGTAATCTAATCAAAATTGGTTTCTGAAGCTTCCACAGCAAACCGATTAATCTCATGTGTCATGGGTGACTCAAAGCTATCCAGTTTCTGATGTAAATAAATTGAGTCAGGCTTTCTAGTCTTTACCAGTACTTACTTTTCTTTTTGTCCTTCACAATATATGAGCTTTCACTTATACTTAGAAAGGTAGTTGTGCATAAATATAATATCTGAATGTTGCTGAAATTGCACCTTGTACTCATCATGACATTTCACAAGTAAACAAATTTAAAGGGGAAACCATCGTTTATAAGAGAAGAGAACTAAATAGTTGGCAAATGGACTCTCACTAGCAGAGGCATTGAAACGGAGGATGCATCTACTAATTTTGATTGACAGTTAATTATCATGCTTTATTTTAATAGGACTGCAAAGTGTGCCTTTTTTTTAGCAATACTTGAATTATGTACTACCAAATGACAAAAAATAAAATTCTGTAATTTATTGGGTCAGAGTGCCATCCATCAAATATTTTGTATAAAATGAAAATCTCAGTACAATTGAAGCTAATGAACAAGTAACTGCTGTTAATACCCAAAGCACAGCAATGTTCAGTTATACCAATCCTTCTTTACATCCATCTAATATGTCAGTCACCATATCCATCCAAAGAGGATGAGCAGGGCATCATTAGACATCTTCCAACACATTTCCAGTTCCATAGACAGGATCTTCTTTGAGTTTCAGAGCCTGAATGTCAGAATTGATTGTATGTCTGTCACCCCACAATTGTCAGGTGACACACTTGGGGAGCTCTTTCCACACAAAATGTGAGGAGGAGTCCCAGTACAGCCAGTCAAATCAGAGGTTTTGCAGCTCAAGAGCCTTAGCAGCCCTGCAGGAGAATTAGGCATTGCGGAGGCCCGAAAATGGAGGTGCCCTGAAACCAAGAAAATAAGTATCTCAGAGGTGCCAAGCTGATATGCATTGGTGATGTTTGAGACTAGTGTCACTTTTGCTGTCTGCAGCATGGCCTTTGACTCCAATGACCCTGGAAATATTGCACTATTAAGTTATCAGCCTCTGCATATGGTAGGTCATCTACTCCACTACTGGACCATGTTTTTGCCCATTCACTAAACCAGTCCAAATTCTCCTGAAGTCACTTTACGTCTTCCACACAACAGACATGCCCACTTGGATTTATATAATACATAAATTTGGAAATATTACATTTGGTCCCCACCTCCAAATCTTTGATAAATTTATTATGAGCATCTGGGGCTCAAGTACTCATCCTTGCAGTGCCCCCTAGTCATATTCTGCCAATGCAAGAATTACCCATTTACACTTATGTTCTGCTTTCTGTCTGTTAGCCAGTATTGAACCATATCAGTAGATTCCCTTCTATGCAAAGTGTTTTAATTTTTTTACCTAAACTCCTGTGGGAGACTTTCTCAAGAATTCTCTGAAACTGTAACTATACCACATTCATTGGCTCACCTTGATCAATTTTGCTAGTAATATCATCAAAGACTCAACAAAATTTGTCAAACACAATTTCTCATTCACAAATCCAAGCTGAATATGTCCATCAGATCATTATTATCTGAGTGTCTATTTATCCCATCTTTCATAATAGTTTCTAGCATTTTCCCTACTACTCACTTAAGGTGTGTTGTTCCCCATGATCTGTTTCACTCCTTTCTTAAATAATGTGGGAACATTTGCTACTTCCCAATCTGTGGAAATCATTCCAAAATCAATAAACTGTTGGAAGATAATCACCATTGAATTGTCTAACTCTTATAACTATCTGCTTTGACATATTGGGATGTAGACCATCAGGTTCTGGCAATTTATCAACCTTTGGCCCCACTGAT
The DNA here is from genome assembly GCF_047496795.1 of Chiloscyllium punctatum. Classification (NCBI taxonomy): domain Eukaryota; kingdom Metazoa; phylum Chordata; class Chondrichthyes; order Orectolobiformes; family Hemiscylliidae; genus Chiloscyllium; species Chiloscyllium punctatum. The sequence goes on along the minus strand of NC_092745.1, from coordinate 54,560,021 downwards.
TTCTCCAGTACAATTTTCTTACTAATGTTAATTTCCTTCAACTCCTCATTCTCCCTAACCACTAGGGTCCCTAATTCTGGGCGATTTCTTGTATCTCCCTGAGTGAAAAATGGACACAAATCAATCATTTAACTTCTTTGCCAGTTCTCTATTCCGCAATATAAATTCCCCTGACTCTGCCTGTATGGACCCACTCTTATTTTAGTCAAAATGTTTCCTTTTTATGAGCCCTAAGAAGCTTCTAATGTCTGTTTATACATATTTTGCTAGATTTTATATGCATATTCTTTTACCCATTTCCTTACCAGTTTCTTGTTCCTCCTTTGTTATATTCCAGGAATACTCCCAAACCTCAGATTTACTGCTACTTCTGGTAACTTTATAGCTCTTTTCTTTTAATTTTATATAATCCTGAACTTCCTTTGTTCACCATGGTTGACCAACTTTGTAAAGATGTACACAATGTTTTTTAACCATGGAGATTCAAAAGCAAGAAAACAGCATGAATATCCTTGACAATTCAACAGTCCCAAAAGCTTTACAAGCCAATGAATACTTCCTGAAGGCCAGCCACAATTGTAACGCAGAAAACATTACAGTTAATTGATGTACAAGCTCCCACAAACAGCAACATAATAATAACCAGATCATCTTTCTTATAGCAATATTAGTTAAGAGATAAGTTTTGGCAGGGAACCTGAAAGAACCTGCCTTCCTTCATATTGTGTCATGCAATGTGTTACATCTACCTTGGGCTGCACAGTGGCTCAGTGATTAGATTCTGGTCCCGGGCAACTGTCTGTGTGGAGTTTGCACATTCTCCCCGTGTCTGCATGGGTTTCCTCCGGGTGCTCCGGTTTCCTCCCACAATCCAAAGATGTGCAGATTAGGTGAATTGGCCATGCTAAATTGCCCATAGTGTTGGGTGCATTAGTCTGGAATAAATGTGGAGTTGGGGAATGGGTCTGGGTGTGTTACTCTTCAGAGGGTCAGTGTGGACTTGTAGGGCTGTAGGGCCTGTTCCCATACTGTAGCTAATCTAATCTACCTAGGAAGGTAGAATGTAGAAACAGGAGTACATTACTTATCACCTAGTGCCATTCAATGAGATGATGGACAATTTGTAACCCAACTCTGTACCCAACTTTTCCCCAAATCCTCTTGTACCTTTAGCAAATAAAAATCGATCAATGTCAATTTTAAAATTAACAATTGATCTTACATCAATTGCCTTTTGCAGATAAGATTTCCAAACTTGTCACCCTTTGTAAAAGTGAACCCAAATTTTATTCCTGAAAGGTTGGCTCCATTTTTTAGGCTATGTCCTCTCATCCTACACCCTTAAACTAATACTTATCTTCAGCTTATCTTAATCTGTCTCCTTAATAGCTTGAAGCTTTTGATCAAGTCACCCCATAACTTTCTAAATTCCAGAGAATAACTTGTGTAATATTGTCTTGTAACCCATCCCTTGAAATCGAGGTACCATTTTACTCAGTTTACACTGAATATTTCCAAGGCCAATATATCCTGGTCTCCAGAGCTGCTGTATTGTTGGTGTTGTCAGTCCAGTTTATGGCTCTATAGCTGACGCACAACTCCTAGCCACTTGTATTCTATTAATTCTCTGTAAAAAGGACAGCATTGCATTAGTCTTCTTGATTATTTTCTGTACTTGTTCATGACTTCCTGAATGACACCTGAATGGTATCTGACCCATGGGTCTATTTGAAACTTTGGGTTTTTGACATTCCACCATTAGAAATTGCATTTGCTCTACCAATTATACATCAGGAATGAAATCCATTTGCTATAATTATCCCCTTTATTTGATCTATTGCTATCTGTTTGTACTGTAATTTTATACTTGCATGTGTGCCAAACATATGCAACCTGAGTGTCTTCAGCAAAGATTGGATAAATGCCTTTCTATCCTGTCACCATATATGGTCAGTAAATAATATGAATAATTCAGCCTCCATCAGCCTCTTAGGGGAGAACACTGGTCATATTCTGCCAATTAAAGCACCTTCCATTTATCCTGACCCTGTCTCCTGCCACTCAGCTAATTTCCTAATCATGTCAAGACTTTGAGATTCAGCATTAGGTAAAGTCCAAATAGGATTTTATCAAATGTTTCTGGAATTTAAAAATTGCAAATAGCAAGCATAGACATTTTCCTGTGCATTATCTTTGTACCTGAAGGGAACATAAATCACCTATTTAACATATCGTGCATAAACAACACTTCCAGTCATTAAAAACTCCATCCATACTGAGCTTGGAATATCTGCCCAGATTCTGTGCTCAAACGTCAGAAGTGGGACTTGAACCCACAACGTTCTTTTGCAGTTTGAGCTATTCAAGTTTGAGCCAGATACCAAGCTGGTTGTGGAGCTCCGCAGAAGGTGGTAACACCCTCCTTTTGGCAGCGTATTCTGTAATGCTGCTCAGAGGCTGTTGGGTGTCTCGAAAAATGTTAAGTGTGTTAGATTCCATCGAAGTAGGAAGTTAGCAAATTCATTTGCTGATTTAAAAAAAAATTTGCTTAAGCCTTAAACACCTCCAAGCATTGGTGTTTATTAAGAAAATCTTTGTATCAGCTGAAGAAAAAGCAATTATTTGTTTAATCAGAAAGATATTTAATTTCCTCGAACGTTAATACCATTTTTCTCATTACTTGCTCTGTTTTGCTTCTTGAAAAGTCCAGCTGTAATATTTGACATGAACTGACTTTCTGCTCAAATTATATGATACACATGACCAAAGTCTAATGATAATGTATGTATGTTGGAGCCAGTGGTAAGACGGTAAATATTGGGGAAACAATTAGACCATTCATCTTGTTTTTTTTCCCATATTGCTGCCAAGGTCTACAATGCTGGTTTAGGACTGTACCAAACTGCTATAAAATCAGGGTGGAATTGAGTCTCGTACTTTTCCATTCTTTGTGTTCAAAGCTGAAAGTCTTTTTTCATCATACTGTATCCTCTATGCATGCTTGCAGTCCATGGGTCTGCGCCTGAGACACAGGAACTGAGGATAGTGCTTGATATTGGCATTGCAGGAAAGGCCAGAGAGGTGACAATTTGGAGTGGACTCCAGCTGAAACTCATGAGTTCAACAACTTAAAGAAAATAAACCCAATACACTTTGCAAGCATCGTGATTGTGTAATGTCTGTGTAGATTTGACTCAGCTTGCTTTGGCTGACACCAAGCCAAGGAGACTATTTTCATAATATTTCATGAAACAGTACTCTCTGCCCCCACACCCACTCCCATCCTACTGCGCTACCTCATCAGTGCGGAAATTGAATATTGACACGTCCTTGAACTTCTAACCATTTTCTATGGATCACTGCATCTTATTTCACACAAAATAAAACTTTATGAACATTCAAGGAAACAGACTTCTTTTATTTGGAGACAATGTCAAACAGTACAAATGGATCTCCTGCGGGTTACCATTCTGTGGAAGGTACTTTCGTACACTGTGCTTTTAAAGTTTGTCTTTTCAGCAATGTGCAGCCAGTCCTGAAACTATTTATTGTCCTCGTTTGTTTAAAAAAAAATTAGTCATGCATTTGACAAATCTGACTTGTTCAAGTGAAAGTGGAGTTCATATCAAATGAGTTCACTACAGCAACTAATGCTGCTTCAAGAAATCCATTGAACTTTGAATTAAAGCTGCACTGAGCACAAAATGATGAGTTGGCACTGGGAGTAGTATTTAAAAATAAATGCCTATGTAGAGTTGGGTATATGCAGTAATGAGTACCAAATGTCCTGGATGAGTATCTTCATCCTATGTTAGTGCAGTAAACTTTACTGCTGAGGGCAAAGCGGGAGTGCTGTTGAAAACTGTCACTGTCCGTGTTGCAGATGGCAAGTTTCTCCCCACCTCTGATCCTATGAATCACAATTGACGTTATTCCACAATCAACGTCTACCTCCATAATTCCTTTGCTATCATATAAATGACTTACAGATAAACAAAAACCATGTATAGATATTTTCAAGTAACTTTCAGTCAGAAGTATGACATTGTAGCACATTTGATTGCAATGTGCTTTGTTACCTTGATTGAATTAAAAGCATACAACAACCAAATAGTTTTTTTCTCTATTTTTATGAAACTTAACAAGACCCAATCTGCAGAAGCTATGGTCCTGGTGGGGTCCAATAAAGCTTAAAGAAGAACTCTGAACAATCAAACATTTAACTGACTGAGCAATGCTAAAAGATTTACATTTTTTTTAAAAATTGTATAAGTAAAAATAAATTGAACAAAGTAAGTGCCCTTAATTTAACACTATCCTATAAGGACTTAGGTTATAATTCAGTTCTACTTTTCCTTGTCCTGCTTAAGAGATTCTTTATCTAATGGAATGTTGAAGGTTTTGTTGGAACCAATCCAAAAGGTATGCCGCAGCTCTCCACAATTTAACTTAATTCACATTAATATTCTAGCTATTCCTTGAGGTATCAATTATATGGGCTCCTTCCATTTAGTTGAACAATCCTCCATTTTCTTTCAAGAACTCATGACTCTGAATTCTTCAGCTACTTGCTCTATCTTTGAATGTACACAAGCTGTTTGTTTTTCATAGAATTCTCTGATAGCCTCTGTATAACTCGTTTTAATGATTGCTTCCTGTCAAAAGACTTTGAGGTTCACTATTGATTTCTAACATTAGCTACAAACCAGACTATATTTTTGAGCTGCGTTTCCCTGGTGAAAACTAAACTAAACTGAAATGATTTGGAGGTGACAGTGTTTGACTGAGGTGTATAAAGTTAAAAGTCACACAACACCGGTTATACTCCAACAGGTTTACTTGGGAGTACTAGCTTTCAGAGCGCTGCTCCTTCATCAGGTGATTGTCTACCTGATGAAGGGACAATGCTCTGAAAGCTAGTGCTTCCAAATAAACCTGTTGGACTATTTAGATTAGATTACTTATAGTGTGGAAACAGGCCCAACAAGTCCACACCGACCCTCCAAAGAGCAACCCACCCAGACCCATTCCCCTATATTTACCCCTTCACCTAACACTATGGCAATTTAGCATGATCAGTTCACCTCACCTGCACATCTTTGGATTGTGGGAGGAAACCGGAGCACCCAGAGGAAACCCACGCAGACACGGGAAGAATGTGCAAACTCCACACAGACAGTTGCCCAAGATGGGAATTGAACCCTGGTGCTGTGAGGCAGCAGTGCTAACCACTGTGCCACCGTGCCGCTAAATGTGCTTTAACCTGGTGTTGTGTGATTTTTAACTTTAAACTGAAATGAACTGCCTGATTCTGTAGCAAACACACAGATAGGTCAAACAAAGGAAATTTCTACCCCTACATTCCACCTCCATGATCTTAAAGTATCTTTGGATACTCTCAAACAGAAATGTAAAGAAATCACTTTACTTCCCATGTTAACTTTTGAATCTGTAATCTATTTGCTAATCGTGTTTTACCACTCTTTCTCCAAATTTCCAGATTCCATTATAATACAGAAGGGTCATTCATTGTTCAAGTTTATTTCCACTATCAAAAAATACAATACAACTTTTAAGTAGAATTAGTCTTGAGGCTTGTTTGCTTATCTTTTTTTTCAATCAGATGTCCTCACTTACTGCAGTTGGAGCTTTAATTTTTATAACTTAGTTATATTCTAAAACATTTGAGTTATGATCTGGATATTTGCATCAGTCTGTTCAATGCAGAAGTGAACTTCTGACTAAAAATGAAAGGCTGAATTTTGTATCAACAACAAAGCAAAAGAGCTCAAAGAAAGCCTTGCTCAAAAGTTGAGTGATAGCTCTGGTAAGAATTATAGCTCAGTCTCCATGTTGTGTTTTGTAACATTCTTTATGTGGTTTTCCATTGTGGGCCTACTGCAATGTCATTGAGCTGGCTAGGCTACCAATTACATTAAAGAATTATTTGAGACAGCCAGCCATGAAACTAAAAGCACTAATCATCAAATCACGTTTCCAGAAAATGAGAAAAAGGCTGGGGCAAATAGACAATGTAGAAGCTGACATATCATGAACAAACATTTTTATGACTAATCACTTTTTAAACTGAAGGCGTTTGGTATGCTTTCCTTTATTGGTCAGAGTATTGAGTACAGGAGTTGGGAGGTCATGTTGCAGCTGTACAGGACATTGGTTAGGCCACTGTTGGAATATTGCGTGCAATTCTGGTCTCCTTCCTATCTGAAAGATGTTGTGAAACTTGAAAGGATTCAGAAAAGACTTACAAGGATGTTGCCAGGGTTGGAGGATCTGAGCTACATGGAGAGGCTGAACAGGCTGGGGCTGTTTTCTCTGGAGTGTCGGAGGCTGAGGGGTGACCTTATAGAGGTTTACAAAATTATGAGGGGCATGGATAGGGAAAGTCTTTTCCCTGGGATTGGGGGAGTCCCGAACTAGAGGGCATAGGTTTAGGGTGAGAGGGGAAAGATATAAAAGAGACCCAAGGGGTAACTTTTTCACGCAGAGGGAGTTACATGTATGGAATGAGCTGCCAGAGGAAGTGGTGGAGGCTGGTACAATTTCAACATTTAAGAGGCATTTTGATGGGTATAAGAATAGGAAGGGTTTGGAGGGATATGGGCCCGGTGCTGGCAGGTGGAACTAGATTGGGTTGGGATATCTGGTCAGCGTGAACAGGTTGGACTGAAGGGTCTCTTTCCATGCTGTACATCTCTATGACTCTAAACTAGATTTAACTAAAACTATTTTTTTAAAATCTTGTTCGAAATAGTGATCAGTCATAATAGAGACTTGTAGCAACATCCCACAATTTTAAAATTATTTACTCAAATTAAAGCAAAATACAGCTAATGCTGAAAACCTTAAATAAAAACACAATGTGCTGGATAAACTCAGCAGGTCTGACAGCATCTATGGAGAGAAAGCACAGTTAACATTTCAAGTCTGACATGGACCCTCCTTGAGAAGAAGTCATGTTGGACACAAAATGATATCTCTTTTTCTCCTTCTCCAGATGCTGCCAGATCCCTTGAGCTTCTCAAGTAATCTCTATGTTTATATTATCCATTTTCCTTTCAGCACCAGATTGATTGCTCAGAAATAGTCATTACTCAATTGTAATGATAATGAAAGCTGACCGTTTTCTGTCAAAACGGTACATATTTTAGGCCATAAGTTTTACTTTACAAGATAATCTTTTATCCCTGCACAACAACTATCTATAACTGTTGAGCAAACTGCTGGCAGTCTAAAGCAACCAACTGTCACAGTCACTGAATTGTCCTGTTACATGAGGTGAAATAAAGGGGTATGCATTTCTTTTGTTCCTATGCAAACATTTATTTCAACAAATAACTGACTCTTCATCTACTGTACCACTGCACAACTCCATACTGACATTTTAAACATTTGCCAACTTTGTGAAAAATAAAGTTACCTCATTATTTTATTTTAAATGCTGGAATGTTCTGAATTATATTCCCCGATCATTGACCACAGCTATCTTTAAATCCAAAAGCTCGCTTTCCATTTTTGCAAGTTGAATTCAATAGGCTCAATGACAATATGGCTTGAAAATGGCCAGCTGTCTAATTTACAGCCTCCATCAAAACTGGGACAAGGTAGGCTTTGATCAGGTGAGGGTTGCAAACTTGATTTTCAAGATTTCAAGCCTCCACTGACCTGGTTCAGCATTTTTTTGAAGTTCCCCTGTCTATGTGGAATGCATCTTAAATGCAGCAAAGCTGCAAGAAATCAATAACGCATGTTAATATTTACCCTAAACAGTTTAATAAATTTGTAAATGGGATTTATAAGCAGAACATTTATAAATTTACTCAAGTTAACACATGAATGGAAAAAACAGTAATCAACCGTTTGTAGGCATCGTTTACACAACGTTTCTGAATATCATTTCCAGAAAGAACTGGGGCAGATTTAATCTAATGGAATTAATTAATGCATTAACCCAATACATCAGAATGATGAGAAAGAAAGAAAGAAAGAGACAATGTGTATGTGTGTGTGTGTGAGACAGAGAGAGAGGAGCACTACTAAACACATGCAATGTTAAAGACCTGAACTCTTCATCTTCTACAGCTTTGTGTCGCTATCCACTTGGGATGTCGGGTCAGAAAATCCCTGATGAAGACATCACTGCTTCCAGTCAGTGGTATGATTCCACTGCAGCCAAACATGGAAGGTGAGTGGACATTCTGTCTGCAGTTTCTAGTCATTAATAGGTGGAATGTGATTTTTACAGTGACCATACAATAGGGTACCAGCTGTGACAATGTCAGGACATATTTTTGACATCTAAGGATTTATCCATGTTACAAGATAGGAAAATCGGAGAGGAAATTAAAGGCCGATCGATGCTTGAACAGAACACATCAGATCTTTCAGCAGACATAAAAAGAAATGACAGATTGGTGTGTGCAACTTCAAGACTGAAAACTCTCAAAAACAGAAATAACTGAAAACACCAGAGGCATGGAAACTAATTTGATTAGCACTTTCAAGAGCTGGAGCTGAAACCAAAGTCTCCAATTTATCCCATAATTTACTAAATATTGGGAAGATCCAAGCCTTCAGTCTTCGACCCATCCACTAGTCACTGATGCCATCCATCTCCTTGGCACTTGTCTGAAGCTAAACAAGTCTCTTTGCAATCTTAGTGCCCTAGTTGAGATGAAATCTAACTCTGTATCTACTCTACCATCAAGGCTATTTTGCTTCCAGCGCTGTAACATCATCCGATTCTGTCCCCACCGAAGTTCATCTGTTGCTGAACTCTCCTCCAAGCTTTCAATACTGCCAAATGCCCATTGTCCATGTGCATAAAGTTTGAAGTTGAGACTAACTCTCCAGGTGTGACAGTCAAATCCTAAATCTTGGCTTACGTTGGTGAGGGTACAAAACTGGTGCATATTCCTGGAAAATATTCCTGATTTCATTGTCAGTTGTAAATATCCAAGAGTAAATACTAGAGCACATACCTGGTTATACCCTGGGAGTTTCCTGATAGGAATGCCTTGTTGTAAATGTATAGGGTTATATATGCAGTTATGAATACTAATAAAAAACCCAAGAATTTCAGGGGTTATCTGGCATATTTCAGCTTTAAATACTTAGGTGTGAAATGCACTCCGGTGACTTACATCCCTGTGTAAGTCAAGAGTAAATAGGTATGAATGTTATAGAATCATAATGCAAAGAAGGAAGCCGTGTGTCCCAGAGTCTATATTGGTTTTCTGTAGAGTGGTGTAGTCAGTCCTATTTTCCTGATCCAATCCCAAAGCCTTTCAAGTTTATTTTCTGTTTCCCTGTCCACAGATGCTCCCGGACCTGCTAAATTTCTCGAGCATTCTCTTTGTTTCAGATTTCCAGAACCCTCAATATTTTGCTTTAATTCGGGCAGATTCTACTCTGGCTTTCAAAGGAAATTAGATAATTATCTGAAGAGAAATAAAGTGTAAGGATGGATGGATAGGGTAGAGTACAAGTTGCTTTTGTGGAAAGGCATTAGATTCCATCTGTATTGTAACTATTCTATGAGTCCATCCTTCCCACTTGCACCTTGCAGTTTACTTCACTGGGCCTGACGTCAATACTATTTAAAACTTTTCAATTTGAACACTATTGTATTTTGCTCCCCATGAGCTGAGCACTGATAATGCTGTTTTACCAACTCATAGGCTGGATTTTGAAGAAGGAGATGGAGCCTGGTGTCCAGATGGTCCTGTAGATCCTGAGGACATGGAATTCCTTCAGGTTGACCTGCGAACTCTGCACTTTATTACCCTGGTGGGCACTCAGGGGCGCCACGCTGGAGGTCATGGCAATGAGTTTGCTCAGATGTATCGGCTTGACTACAGTAGAGATGGAAACCGATGGAATTCATGGAAAAATCGACATGGGAAACAGGTAAATTCAGCATAAAAGGTATGCCCATATTTTACCACAGCTGGCAATGGGAGCAGTTGAAACCATTGCTCAGTAATATCCAATTCATATGGTGAGAGCACAAATGGTGAGTAAAGGGTGTTATGGTTATATATAACTCTTTCAAGCTTATGTATTTATCTTTCAAGTAAGAACATCTGAAATGAGTTAGATGGAATAAATGTATCATATTAGAAGTAATTTTGACTTTGGGTAAATTAAGAGAAATGTATCAGGTGGCTGAATCACCTAACATAAAATAACTGCATATATAACCCTATATATTTACAACAAGGCATTTGAAGGGTGGCATGGTGGCACAGTGATTAGCACTGCTGCCTCACAGCGCCAGAGACCCGGGTTCAATTCCCGACTCAGGCGACTGACTGTGTGGAGTTTGCACGTTCTCCCCGTGTCTGCGTGGGTTTCCTCCGGGTGCTCCGGTTTCCTCCCACAGTCCAAAGATGTGCAGGTCAGGTGAATTGGCCATGTTAAATTGCCCGTAGTGTTAGGTAAAGAGGGGAATGGGTGGGTCATGCTTCGACGGGTCGGTGTGGACTTGTTGGGCCAAAGGGCCTGTCTCCACACTGTAAGTAATCTAATCTAATCTAACCCAAATACATCTGCATTAATCTCTCAGTCATATTTCCTGTAGAAAGAAAGCACCATTTGTGTCTTTTATTAGGGCATCTCCTTCCCCACCTCAGGCTTTATTTCCTACAAGCCAATTCTAGTTACTGTCCATTTTGAGGCAGAGATTTGAGGTAGGTAGTTTGCTCCCATGCTTTGGCCAATGCTACTCTATTGCAAGAGCAGAAGGACCTGTGCTTTCTTATATTTGTAAAATGTAGAGTATAGCACTGAGAGTGGTGGTCCATGCTACCCCACCTACCATTCTCCTCCCCTCCACCCTAGCTCCTGGCTTTAAAATTAGAGCCAAAGATTCTCATAATGAACTCTCACAAACATCTACTTCAGAGGCAAGAGTGCTACTACTGAGCCAATTCTAAGGTGAGTCTTTACTCAAAACATTGAAGTGAATTGCTGGAGATCCTGCTGTGGATGGAGGCTTTGTTTCATTTTGGCTGTAATATTGTGGATTTTTTTGTCTTCAGGTAATTGAAGGAAATGCAAACCCATATGATGCTGTACTGAGGGATCTGGAGCCACCAATGATAGCTAGATTCGTCAGGTTCATACCAATTACTGATCATTCCATGAGTGTGTGTATGAGAGTGGAGCTCTATGGATGTGAATGGCTAGGTAAGTGCATGCACAGTCTCGGAAGATAAGACAATATGTACAAGGTTGATTTTGATCAAAGGATTTGGAGAATCATTCATATTTCCATTTCCTCTGAGCAGCCATTATTGAATCGTTACACCCACTATCCATGATAATATGCTTAAGATACCTGTCCTTATGAGTGTCTATATGTATGCATGTCTATGTTTGCAGTTTCAATGAACATTTATAAAGCACATTTAATGTCACAAGACCCTTCACAGGAACATGAAATGTGACAGCAAACACCTAAAGTGATTTAAGGGCAGAATGCCCAAGGCTTGGCAAAATATGTCATTTTAAAGAGTGTCTTAAAGGAGGAAGGGGAGGTTGAGAGACCGAGAGATTAAAGGAGAGAAGTAAGTCCTAGATCTGAAGACCAAAATGCCAATGGTGGAACAATTAAAACTAAGGTTGCTCATGAGGCAAGATTTTAAGGAGCACAAGTAACTTCAAGGGTTGTATAGAAATTGTGTTGTCATGTAAGAAACAGTTGAGAACCCTTGGTCTGTATTCAGTGGAGTTCATAAGGATGGGGAGGTATCTGATTGAATCTTAAAGAACACTGACAGACCTGGATAGACTGGACATGGAGAAAATGTTTCCACTTGTAGGAGAGATTAGGACCCAAAGGTACAAACTCAGAACGAAGACATGACACTTTAGAACTGAAATAAAGAAGATTTTCTTCAGCCAAAGGATGGTTCACCTTTGGAGCTCATTGCCACAGAGGGCTATGGAGGCCAATTGTTGAGTGAATTCAAGACAGAGGTAGTTAGCATCTTGTTTAGTAAGGTTGTCAAAGGTTACAAGGAGAAGGCAGGAAGATTAGATTGAGAAATATATTAGCCATGATCAAATAGCAGAGCAGACTCAGTGGGCCCAATGACCTCATTCTGCTCCTTTATTTTAAGGTCCCATGGGCATGGATGAATTTGAAAACAAGAATTCTAAAATGAGTGTGTATGTATGTAGTTTTATGATGAAGTCTAAATGTGTGATTCAATGTGTGTGTACAATAACATCACTTTGTCAAGGGATCTACCAAGGAAAAAGGATGCAACCATCAGATTCTTCTAAGATGAACTATTTTGAGATTGGCTCAAAATGAGCTTTACCCAGTTGTTGGTTGGTAAATCCAAAGCAATTCTGCCAACAATTTGTTGCTTTTCCAGTATTTCACCATTGGAATGGTGATGCCTTGGAGTGCTTTACAGAATACACAAAAAACAAATGGACACAGATGACAGGGAAAAAGAAATTTACAGAATATTATATTTGTGTTGGAGAGAAAAGCATATCAGAAGAGAAAGGTTTGAAAGGAGCTTCTGAAAACATAGAGGAAGGATTTTAAAAAGGGAGGGACTCATGGATTTGAGAGCTTTCGAGCATAAATAAAGATTATGCTCCAACCATCCATGAATTCCTCGCTGGTGAAAAGTTAAAATGCATCTTTGTGAAAAAGGTGTTTGGGAAAGATTTATAATATATTAATGTCAATGTGTTGATTGGTTAAATGTCAGTTATTATAATTAGTTCTTAAGTTATGGATTATGTTACATTTGTGACAAAAATCATAAACATTCTTCTGGTTTTACATACAAAGAAACAAAAATTGTTGAATAACATTTTATCAAGCTGCTGTGTCTTTAATTGAGATACACACCCACATTTCTATTTGGGAGGGAATTCCAGGACTTTAACTAACATTACACTTTCAAGTCTAGATAGCGTGAGACACAGAAAGGAACTTGAAGGTGGTGCTGTTCCTCAAGTCCGCTGTCATTGTCTAACTTAGACAAACTATTAAACAAACCTAGAACCTGGTTGTCAGTGAATCACTTTCAGAACAATTCCTCATTGTGGCCCTGGAAGATCTGCATCATTATGACTGCTGTGAACCAACAGAAATTTGGTTTTGCCAAACTGCAAAATTTAGTCTCAAATTGACTGCACTCAATAATTTCTCTATTAGAGTCATAGAGATGTACAGCATGGAAACAGACCCTTTGGTCCAACCCGTCCATGCCGACCAGGTATCCCAACCCAATCTAGTCCCACCTGGCAGTGCCCGGCCCATATCCCTCCAAACCCTTCCTATCCATATACCCATCAAAATGCCTCTTAAATGTTGCAATTGTACCAGCCTCCACCACTTCCTCTGGCAGCTCATTCCATACATGTAACTCCCTCTGCGTGGAAAAAGTTACCCCTTGGGTCTCTTTTATATCTTTCCCCTCTCACCCTAAACCTATGCCATCTAGTTCGGGACTCCCCGATCCCAGGGAAAAGACATTCCCTACCCATGCCCCTCATAATTTTGTAGACCTCTATAAGGTCACCCCTCAGCTTCCGACACTCCAGAGAAAACAGCCCCAGCCTGTTCAGCCTCTCCCTGTAGCTCAGATCCTCCAACCCTGGCAACATCCTTGTAAATCTTTTCTGAACCCTTTCAAGTTTCACAACATCTTTCCGATGGGAAGGGGACCAGAATTGCACGCAATAGTCCAACAGTGGCCTAACCAATGTCCTGTACAGCTACAACATGACCTCCCAACTCCTGTACTCAATACTCTGACCAATAAAGGAAAGCATACCAAACACCTTCTTCACTATCCTAGGACCTTACCATGAAGTGTATAAGTCCTGCTAAGATTTGCTTTCCCAAATGCAGCACCTCGCATTTATCTAAATTAAACTCCATCTGCCACTTCTCAGCCCATTGGCCCATCAGGTCCAGATCCTGTTGTAATCTGGGCGGCACGGTGGCACAGTGGTTAGCACTGCTGCCTAACAGCGCCTGAGACCCGGGTTCAATTCCCGCCTCAGGCGACTGACTGTGTGGAGTTTGCACATTCTCCCCGTGTCTGCGTGGGTTTCCTCCGGGTGCTCCGGTTTCCTCCCACAGTCCAAAGATGTGCAGGTCAGGTGAATTGGCTATGCTAAATTGCCCATAGTGTTAGGTAAGGTGTAGATATAGATGTAGGGGTATGGGTGGGTTACGCTTCGGCGGGGCGGTGTGGACTTGTTGGGCCGAAGGGCCTGTTTCCACACTGTAAGTAATCTAATCTAATCCAACCATCTTCACTGTCCACTACACCTCTAATTTTGGTGTCTTCTGCAAACTTACTAACTGTACCTCTTATGCTCACATCCAAATCATTTATGTAAATGACAAAAAGTAGAGGACCCAGCACCGATCCTTGTGGCACTCCACTGGTCACAGGCCTCCAGTCTGAAAACAACCCTCTGTCTTCTACCTTTGAGCCAGTTCTGTATCCAAATGGCTAGTTCTCCCTGTATTCCATGAGATCTAACCTTGCTAATCCGTCTCCCATGGGGAACCTCGTCAAATGCCTTACTGAAGTCCATATAGAATACATCTACCGCTCTGCCCTTATCAATCCTCTTTGTTACGTCTTCAAAAAAACTCAATCGAGTTTGTGAGACATGATTTCCCATGCACAAAGCCATGTTGACTATCCTGAATCAGTCCTTGCCTTTCCAAATACATGTATATCCTGTCCCTCAGGATTCCCTCCAACAACTTGCCCACCACCAAGGTCAGGTTCACCAGTCTGTAGTTCCCTGGCTTGTCTTTACTGCCCTTCTTAAACAGTGGCACCACGTTTTCCAACCTCCAGTCTTCCAGCACCTCACCTGTGACTATCGATGATACAAATTTCTCAGCAAGAGGCCCAGCAATCACTTCTCTAGCTTCCCACAGAGTTCTCGGGTACACCTGATCAGGTCCTGGGGATTTATCCACCTTTAACCGTTTCAAGACATCCAGCACTTCCTCCTCTGTAATCTGTAATCTGAGATTGCTCACCACATTTTGGGTGTTCTTCCAGGTACAAGCCTCAAAACTTTGGTAATGTTGCCGATTGGCAGTATAATGGGTGACATTGAGCTCCTGGTCTTAAGACAATCGATCTGTTTTATTTAACACAGGAGGTGTTAGTGCATGTATTGTAATGTTGGGAATAATTCACGTGGCACCTTTTTTACATTGTCAGGACACTCCAGACTGACAATGACTAAAGGCTTACTCCTGGCCTTACACAGGACAGTACCAGAGCTGGGAAGATACAATTATCAGGAAGGTGACAGCAGACTGGACGCACAACTAGAGAGTAGAGTCCACTGAGGATTGACCTGCTAAAAATATGAAGGGGTTAGATGTAGAAAGCCGTTTATCTTAATGGAGGATTTCAAACCATATTTCTTACGCTTAAGAAAGACACTAAAAATTCAGTAGGGATTTGAGAAAAAAAGGTTCTTCACAGAGAGAGTGGGTAGAATATATAATTTCTTACAACATGGAGTAATTATGGTGAATAACACAAATATCTTTAAGGGCACACCAAATTGAGTCAAAGAGATATACAACACAGAAACAGACCCTTCAGTCCAACTCATCCATGCCGACCAGATATCCTAAATTAGTCTCATCCCATTTGCCAGCATTTGGCCCAAATCCCTCTCTCCACCCTTCCTATTCATATACCCATCCAGGTGCCTTTTAAATATTGTAATTGCACCAGCCTCCACCACTTTCTCTAGCAGGTCATTCCATACACACACCACCCTCTCAGTGAAAACGTTGCCCCTTCGATCCCTTTTAAGTCTTTCCCCTCTCATCTTAAACCCATGCCCTCAAGTTTTAGACTCCCTACCTCAGGAAACAGGGAGTCTGTTTACCCTATCTATACCCCTCAAATTTTATAAACCACTATAAGGTCACTAACGTGGTGCCACTGTTTAAGAAGGGTGGTAAGGTCAAGCCAGGGAACTATAGCCCAGTGAGCCTGATGTCTGTCGTGGGCATGTTGTTGGAGGGAATCCTGAGGGACAGGATGTACATGCATTTAGAAAGGCAAGGACTGATTAGAGATAGTCAACACGGCTTTGTGCATGGGAAATCATGTCTCACAAACTTGATTGAGTTATTTAAAGAAGTAACAAAGAGGATTGATGAGGGCAGAGCGGCAGATGTGATCTATATGGAGTTCAGTAAGGCGTTCAACAAGGTTCCCCATGGAAGACCGGTTAGAAGGGTTAGATCTCATGGAATACAGGGGGAACTAGCCACTTGGATACAGAATATTGGCTCAAAGGTAGAAGACAGAGGGTGGTGGTGGAGGGTTGTTTTTCAGACTGGAGGCCTGTGACCAGTGGAGTGCCACAAGGATCGATGCTGGGCCCTCTACTTTTTGTCATTTACATAAATGATTTGGATGTGAGCATAAGAGGTACAGTTAGTAAGTTGCAGATGACACCAAAATTGGAGGTGTAGTGGACAGCGAAGATGGTTACCTCAGATTACAACAGGATCTGGACCTGATGGGCCAATGGGCTGAGAAGTGGCAGATGGAGTTTAATTTAGATAAATGCGAGGTGCTGCATTTGGGAAAGCAAATCTTAGCAGGACTTATACACTTCATGGTAAGGTCCTAGGGGGGTTGCTGAACAAGGAGACCTTGGAGTACAGGTTCATAGCTCCTTGAAAGTGGAGTCACAGGTAGATAGGATAGTGAAGAAAGCATTTGGTTTGCTTTATATTATTGGTCAGAGTATTGAGTACAGGAGTTGGGAGGTCATGTTGCGGCTGTACAGGACATTGGTTAGGCCACTGTTGCATGCAATTCTGGTCTCCTTCCTATCGGAAAGACGTTGTGAAACTTGAAGGGGTTCAGAAAAGATTTACAAGGATGTTGCCAGGGTTGGAGGATTCGAGCTATAGGGAGAGGCTGAACAAGCTGGGACTGTTCTCCCTGGAGCGTCAGAGGCTGAGGGGTGACCTTATAGAGGTTTAGAAAATTATGAGGGGCATGGATAGGATAAATAGACAAAGTCTTTTCCCTGGGGTCAGGGAGTCCCGAACTAGAGGGCATAGGTTGAGGGTGAGAGGGGAAAGGTATAAAAGGGACCTAAGGGGCAACCTTTTCACGCAGAGGGAGTTACGTGTATGGAATGAGCTGCCAGAGGAAGTGGAGGAGGCAGGTACAATTGCAACATTTAAGAGACATTTGGATGGGTATATGATTAGGAAGGGTTTGGAGGGATATGGGCTGGGTGCTGGCAGGTGGGACGAGATGGGGTTGGGATATCTGGTTGGCATGGATAGGTTGGACCAAAGGGTCTGTTTCCATGCTGTAAATCTCTATGACTCAATGATCCCTCAGCCTCCAATGCTCTTGGGAAAATACCCCCAGCCTATTCAGCCTCTCCCTATGGCTCAAACCCTCCAACCCTGGCAACATCCTCACGAGTCGTTTCTGAACCTTTTCAAGTTTCACAAGTAAGCAAGCAAGAGAGAAAGGACAGGACTTGTGGTCACATTAGGTAAAATAAGGTTCAAGGAGACTCATAAGGAGCATGAACAAAGGCACAAACTCATTGTGCCTATTGGCTTTGTTCTAAAATAAATTTGATATTATTCTATGAACTGCTCTCATTACTATTATAGAAACATGATAACCAATTAGCAAAAAGGTGAGCTCCCACATGCAGTCAGTTGAATGTTGATGGTGGTTGAGGAAAGAGGGTTTTCAGTGGATTGGAAGTGGATGTGAATAAAATTTCTCCTATTAATAATTGTGTGGTAAAGTTAACACAAATACAATACTATTTTTAACGTTACTTTATACTAAAGGAATTCTATTGGCATTGCCTCTTTAAGCTAACGATACAATTGAATAGGGTGTGTTTTAACTCCTGACCCTGGCTGAATGCCTGTACAAACACACCAGGATGTACATCTGTAATGTCCAGTCTGCTTAATACTGGAATCTCATTGTATTACCAGCCCCTTACCAAATGGGGTTGCTTGCTGCAATTGAACCTGTGCAACATTGGGAGGCCTAGCAGTTTCCTCTTGGTAGGAAGGTTTATGAACACAGATTTGGAGGAAGCATCGGCATTAATTGTCCAAACTATTTATTATGGTGTCCAGGGGTCACCGTCTGCTCTTCCTGGCCCTTCAAAGACCATTTTGGTTTCTACTTACTAAAGGAGGGCCTGTTCTTCTGGCCTAACTGCTTCTAGTCAGCAGCATTTCTATAGCAGATAGCCCCACTCACTTAGCCATGCAAATAGTTTTGGGATCTTACTGATGTAATAAACAACTATTCCTGAGATTTAAGGAGGCCTTGCATTGGAATTAAATTTGTAAGCAGGCCACTTTGATTTTAATTATCATACTGTTCAGTTTACTATGAGTGACAGGAGCAAAAATGCAAACCAAATTGTGCAGCATAGTTAAAGGCTAGTGAACATTTATTGTATCTTTGTTTTCCTCTGGTTATGTCTTTGTACAGATGGTCTAGTGAGTTACAGTAGTCCAGTTGGTCACCAAATTTTCTCACCCAGGAGCCCCACAGTTTATTTGAATGACTCAGTCTATGATGGTGCAATCAGTTCAAGGTAAGATGGACCTACATTTTAACAAGTTTCCCCTAGCTCTACTCTCCAAGTATGTTGCTTTTTAACAGGATTTTCAGCGATGATTATCAGGATTGGTCTCACTGAAGTTGGGGTTATGTACAATACCATGAGTTGGAAGAGTTTGTGGAGGCACTAAGGACAGAACTCATGCTTAAAATATATCTGTCTTAAAGAAATTTGCTTGTTAGCCAGTTTTATTTTTCTCAAATTCCCAGCAAAATTTCAGATCCATATTAAATCAAGTACTCAGTATCCCAAACAATGGTACATTCTGATCTGGAGGTGGTGCTCACCACAATCCATAGTCGAAATCACTTGAGAATTTTGATCCTATTTTGAAACAGTTCTATTTGCCTGACAACAGGATGTGGTGTAGAATAAAGAAACTGTTTCTGAGGATTGGAACCTCACCAAAAAACTTTTCACAAGAAACACAAATGTCATAAAATAATTTAGTTGTCTGTATTTCGTGGCTATTGTTGAATATTCTGTCCTAGTTCTTCAGTCAGTCGTTCTATTTTACAGAATTATCTTGATAACTCCTCCCCACCTCTGTAATCTATTCTTACCCTACTAACTCTTGAAAACTGTGAGTTACAGATTGACTTTTTATTCATCTCCATGTTACCACAACACAGAGGAGCAGAATCAGGCCATTTGGCCCATCGAGTCTGCTCTACCATTCAAACATGGCCCATATGTTTCTCAACCCTGTTCTCCTGCCTTCAACCTATAACCTTTGATCCCCTCTCTAATCAAGAATCTATTTATCTCTGTCTTAAATATACACAATGACGAGGCCTCTACAGCACTCTGCTGCAATGAATTCCACTGGCTGATGAAATTCCTCCATCTCAGTTTTAAAGGGTCATCCACTCACTCAGAGGCTGTGCCCTTGGCTCTTAGTCTCTCCTTCCAGCGAAAACATCTTCTCCACCTCCACTCTATCCAGGCCTCTCAGTATTCTATAAATTTCAATCAGATTTGTATTTGCAGAATTGCATTTTATTTTGCTCAAAAACTGCATAAATCCATGTAAGATTCTGTAAGTCGCACTTTAGAAATAGAACGAGTCTGATGCAACATTGGGACACAGACAAACTCTAACCTCACACCTTTAATGCATGGTCTGAGCTGAGATGGCACCTATTGTTAGAAAAGCTGAAGCTATTTTGAGAATGTAACTTAAAAGAAGGAGTTCTGGGATTTACATATTAAAGAACCGAAACTAGCATATCCCATTCTAGAAGATGAAAGTTTTAATATATCATTATAGCTCCATGACACATAACTGTTTTGCTATAAATTCTGTGTCTTATGGTCTGTGCCACCTGATGAAGAGGTAGCACCTCAAAAGCTAGTTGGACTATAGCCTGGTGGACTATAATTTGGTGTTGTGTGATTTTTAACTTTTTCTACCCCAATCCAACACAGGCGTCTCCAAATCATTCAACCAGATCGTTATTGTAGAATGTGAATAGTTGCGGTCCCACATGGATCCTTGCAGAACTCCATTAGCCACTGGCTGCCATCCTGAAAAAGACAACTTGATCCCTATTCTCTGCCTTTTGCCAGGCAGCCAATCCTTTATCCATA
This sequence comes from Chiloscyllium punctatum, assembly GCF_047496795.1. Lineage (NCBI taxonomy): Eukaryota > Metazoa > Chordata > Chondrichthyes > Orectolobiformes > Hemiscylliidae > Chiloscyllium > Chiloscyllium punctatum. The sequence continues at coordinate 54,539,747 of NC_092745.1, read as the reverse complement.
CTAGTACTTTGCCCCTAACACCATGGGCTATTATCTTATTTAGCAGCTTCCTGACCAGCACCTTGTCAAAGGCCGCCTTGGAATCCAAAAAGATCATGTCCACTGGCTCTTCTTTGTCTAGTTTACTCATTACATCCTCCAAGAATTCTAACAGATTTGTCAGGAATGACCTTCCCTTGACAAAGTCGTGCTGACTATTGATCATTGTCTCTTAAAGGTATTAGAAAATTGGATGTAAATTTGTCTACGAATTAAATTCATGAAGCAAAGAATGGTTATAGCACAGAATCAGGTCATTTGATCCATCACATCTGTGCCAGCCCTTTGCAAAAGCAATTTAGTTCGCTTCACACACTTGCCCTTTCCCCTGGGCCCTGCAATGATCTTCCCTTGTCCAATTCCCTTCTGAAAGCCAGAATTGTATATGTTTCTATCACTCTGTCAGGCAGTGCATTCCTGGCCCTAAATGTCATCTAAAATGTTTTCTCTCATTCCTTCCTTTCATTTGTTTGCTAATGCCCTCAGAACTTTTCATTATTTAAGAAAGTTTAGGACCCATTCTTTAATCCCTAAAATTGAATTCAGTCATATTGGCATTAGTACTATTGTTTTACCATCAGTGCTGCACACAGAGTAACAACAACTCTGTATAATACAACAATGATATGAGACCATCTACACAAAGGCTAATTATGATAGGGATATTATGATGCATTCAAGCAGCAGCGAATCTAACTCTTATTAGTGGCAAGTTACAACGCTGCCATGCTGTGGCAACACAGCCAGTTTCTTGAAATATTTAGCACAGTGCTAACTTAAAAAGTATTAAACACTGGAGTACTTTATTGCAGTTCTTCCTTCAAGGTTTTTTTGAAACAGCAATTGCCCGAATAAAGAATTGCAAATAGACCACAAATACCATTAACCCTTACTGCTTCGGTTTCTTTTTGAGGAAAGTTTATAATGAGATATTATTTAGAAAAATAATTTTGTGGATGATTATGGCATAAACGTGGAAAATACAGGAAATACTCAGCACATCAGGCAATATCTGTAAAGTGATCAACAGAGCTTCTATTTCAGGTCAAGAGCTTTTTATTTGATCAACACAACTGTTGCGTTTGTAACTGTTCTGAATACTTATTTTCTTAATCATCTGCCTCTTGGTAACATAAACAAATGCCACTGATAGATGCAACTAAGTTTGGTATCTTCGCATTGAATCCCATAAATGACATAATGATTCTTACAGGCTTTTAACCCCAGGTGTATTCTATTCTTCTGTTTCTGAATAAGCCTCATCATTGCCTCTTTGTTCCTAGGATGATTTCAGAAGGACTTGGTCAGATGACAGATGGTGTCTGGGGTTTGGATGATTTCACACAGAGTCATGTGTACAATGTGTGGCCAGGGTATGACTACGTGGGATGGAGGAATGATAGCTTTGAAAACGGCTACGTACAAATCCTCTTTGAGTTTGATCGGATCCGAAATTTCACAGCAATGAAGGTACAAGCTGCTCTCTTATTTCTTTGTAAATGTCATTCTTTCAACAAATGTTCAATGATTAGAAGCATTCATGAGATTTTTTGGACCAACAATAACTTTCTTTAGAGTGTTAACATAATGCATTACCGGAGGTTATAAAACAAAATTTAATATTGAGCCAAGTAAGGAGATATTAGATCAGATGTGCAAAGGCTTTGGTAAAGAGGTAAGTCTAATTAAAGGAGGGAGAGTAAGGTAGAGAGCTCAAGAGGTTCAGGAATTCCAAAATTTCAAGCCTAAGCATCAAAAGGCAGAGTAACTTATGGCAAAACATTGATATATAATTGGTACACAAGTGGCCAAACCTGGAGAAATTCAGAGATTTTGTAGAGTTGTAGGGTTGAAGAAGGTTATAGATTAGGCGAGTGTGAGACCATGGTGGGATTTGAAAACAAGGATGATTTTATTTTAAGTCGAGCTGTTGCCAGTCTGGGAGACCAAGAATCCGGAGGAAAGGATTGCCTTTGTCATAGCCCACCATCTTTAAAGATCAAGGACTCCACACTTCCTGCTGACTTCCAATGGACCTCAGCTGTAATGCTATCAGTGGCCTGACAGACCTCACCTGAAAATGGCATGGACCTCCTGCTCAGCTTTATAAGAATTGACCTCCACCTTCCCTTTACAAGTAGCAATACTGTTGAGGGCAGATATCAAAGCCAATCATGGATCCTTTCACTGCTTGCATGAACCCAACAGATCCTAATAGGAAGAGATGGAAAAGAAAACAGTAGTAAATGAAAATAATTAAAACTACCAGTGTTCTTCTCCCCTGTCTCCGTGCTAACTCAGTGAATTTATCCAGTGAACTTAAATACGTACCAAGCTCCATTCCCAGTCTGTGCTCATTCACCTTATTTTATCAATGGGGCAGAAGGTTCTCTCCCTACGCCTTGCTCTGACAGGAAAGACCAGCTTGGATCCCTGTTCCTTATGGCTATTCAGTATTCACTATCCTGCAGGTATTAACTAATGAGGACCTCAGGAACATACATCACTTTAGTTGAATAGTATCTTTGTAGGCAGCCATCTTTGATAAGATACAGCACAGCAAGTAGTCCCTCTGCAAGTTGTTAGTTGTGGCTCACTTCTCAAGTCAAAAGGTTCCAGGTTCCCATCCCATTCAAGAGATTTGAGCACAAAATCTGCCCTACTGTGGAACACAGTCTTTCAGATGAGGTACTATTTTGAGATGATCGTTTGGTGGGACTGGGGAGAGGGAAGGATCTGAAATGATTTTATGGAACTGTTGAAAAAGGGACAGGACAGATATCTGGGAAAGCACCTATTCCCTTAGCCAACATTGAAAATAGCTTCATCTTGTCATTCATTTGATTCCTGTTTGTGGGAACTCGCTGTGCACAGTCGTGAGTGTGGTGCTGGAAATACATTGCAGGTCAGGCAGCATCTGGAGAGCAGGAGAATCGATGTTTCGGGCATAAGCCCTTCACACTGATTTCCACAAATTGTTACACTACAACAGTGATTGCACTTTTAAAAAGTACATTATTGCCTGCAAAATATTTTAGGGCATTCTAGGTTGTAAAAGGTGCTGTATAAACATTCCTTTCTTGTGCAATTGTAACTCTCATATGGTGTCCTGCTTTCAGAAGAGGGAAGGATCGACAGAATTGACAAGTAAAATTATTTTAAAATAAATTCCACCATCCCTAGTAGTTATTTTAAACAATACACAGATGGCAAAACTTCTTGCTTCTAAATGTATTTCATCCCCTTTTTTTTCTCCTTTTCCTTTAAGTATGTTTTAACATTTATTGAGAAAGTTATAAATTATTGTTTTGCACTTCTGTAGCACCTAGAATTTGTAAATCCAGTGCCCATGTAATTATAGTTCTCTATGGGACCTCATTGTGTCAATGTTGAAATGTCTCCATCGCCTCTCCTCTTCATTTCTCTGTGCTTTCCTCCTTCCTTATAGCCCTGAGATCTTTGCACTCTATTGATTCTGGTCTCTGGTCCCTTGAGCATCCCCAGTTTTAATCATTCCGGCATTGGTGGGCAAGCCTTCAGACCTCTGGGCCCTCACCTCCAGATGACTCCCCCTACACCTCTCTACATTGCTTTCTTGCTTTATGACATTCCTTAAATCCTACCTCTTAGGCCAAGCTTTGGATCATCTGGCCTTTTTTCAAAAATTCGTTCACTGGATATGGGTGTTGTTGGTTAGGCCAGTATTTATTGCCCATCCTTCATTGCCCATAGAGAGGTTAAGAGTCAACCAGATTGCAGTGGGTCTGGAGTCAGACCTAGGGCAGGCCAGGTAAGG